>NW_018165767.1:45881-90038 GCF_001263595.1 Phalaenopsis equestris | reverse complement strand
TATATATATATATATATATATATATATATATCCAAAAAATTTATATTGCCCAACAATATCATCTCTGCTTTGCACATTGCATAATCTACTACAAGTATTTAAGTCACCATTTCTTTGAAGAATTCTTCAGAAAAGCTCTCTTCAGATTTGTTTAGAAATGACATTGGCTCTTTCACTAATGCTTATTATAACCATTGCAATTCTCATATCTACAAATTCACAACAATTACAAGTGAATAGCAGTGTTAATCACTACAAAGATTTGTAGCAGCTAAAATACTGTAATACTATAGCAGCTGCTACAATTTAGTCTACAGCGGCTAAAACCACCATAATATACCTATACTAGCAGTTTCAACATCAGTGCAAAAACTCTTATTGACGGAAAACAATGGCAACGCTTGTGTTACAATTTCTAAAATGCACAATTGTAATTACAAGAGTTTTAACTAATGCAAAACAGTATCAAAATCGCTTTTTTATAGTGATTACCACAAGAAATATTGGCTAAAGGCTAATGCATTATAAAGGGTCAAAAACACATTATAATACTAGCAGAGATATGTCTACAATTAGAAAAATTACAGAACTCTTCTCAGAAATATCTTAATTGTAGTATTCGTAGTCAATACTAGAATTAGATTAATGAACTAAGAAATTTACAGCTCCTTATCTGACTGTCCCTTGTCACTCTAATCTCTGGCTACAGGCTCCATGTCCTTCAAAAGACCCACAATTTGCTGCATTGATGGCCTCTTGGAAGGCAAGTCAGCAGTGCACAAGTAAGCAATTCTAAGAGCTTCTTCCATTTGCTTCTCTGGTCCAGTCTCCCTAATCTTAGGATCGATTGCCAGCGAGCATTGGCTCTTCTTCACCAGCGCTCGAGCCCAGTCTACCAGACTAGTCTCGCCAACCGGTTTTCTTCCTGTAATAAGCTCAAACAGCACAACACCAAAACCAAACACATCAATCTTTGGAGTAGCAGCAGAAGAGGAGGCATTCTCTGGATCAGATAACTCTGGAGGAACATATCCAGGTGATCCTCCAGAGATTTCATCCAAATCATTCCCCACAACCTTCTCCAATCCAAAATGTGAAAGCCTGGGCTCCAAGTTTGAATCAAGGTAGATGTTACTTGCCTTTACATCTCTGTGCACTACCTGAGGGAAGCAACCATGATGCAGAAATGCCAATGCTCGAGCCACGCCAAGCGCAATTCTGTGTCTAAATCTCCAAGTTGTCACACCTTCGGTAGTGATGTTTTGAACACTGCTAGTCTCGTTCTCCCAAGTATCGGTACTCCAGTCTTCTGCAGTCTGTACTCCCAATGGCAAATCATGCAAAAGATTTTGAAGATTTCCATTTTCCATATATTCGTATATAGCAATTCTCTGATCACCAGCTAAGCAGTAACCTGTCAATGGGACTATGTTGGGATGTTTTATTCTTCCAAGTCTCTCCAGCTCCTTGGCAACATCTTGATCAGTCAATGCAGCTCCATTAACCAAAACCTTCAGGGCAACTTGAATTCCTCCAGGTAGAATGCCTCTATAGACTGGCCCAAGGCTCCCTTCTGATAAGAGTGTCCCCCTATCAAAATTGCTTGTTGAAGCTAATAGGTCAGCAAAGGTGAAGTTCAACAATGGCTTCTCAAACATGACCACTGGTACTGAAGTGGCTACCCTGACATCAGCAACCCATGCTGTTGAATCAGTTCGAAACGAATAAGGGCCTTCAACATTTTGTTCTTCTTTGTAAGATAGCTGCTTTACTGCCCATGATCTTGTGCTCTTTCTACAAGCAAAAGAAAGACAAATAATTCCTACTAGAACACAAAACACTGAGAGGGTTATTGCTAACTCAAGCTTCAACCTCTTGTGCTTAACATTGATAGATGAAATGGCATCAGGGTTTGCTGCCAGTGGGCAGCTGTTCTGTGATCCAATAAAGGAAGAGTTGAATCTTTCGAGCAAAAATTTCTTCGCACAGAAGGTGAGGTTGTTGTTGGAGAAGTTGAACAGCTCCATACGTGGCAGCTTTTCGAGAAGCTGTGAAGGGATTTCACCTGTGAGATTGTTTGAGGAGATGTCTAAAATTGTAAGGTTAACCATCATCAAATTTGGAACTTTGCCACTTAGCTGGTTATGAGAAATGTCTAGTGTTTTCAAACCAACCAATTGGGATATTTCAGAAGGACAATTTCCTGTTAGATTGGTTTCAGACAAGTTGAGGTATTCTAGCATATAAAAGTCATGTATTTGAGGAAATTTTTGTTGAGAAAATCTATTGTTAGCAAAGTTCAAATGCTTAAGCAACGAAGCCTGGCGTAAGATACTAGAAAGATCTCCGTTTAGATTGTTCCCGGAAATGTCAAGATAAACCAAGGAAGAAAAATTGAAACTGGAACCAAGATTAACCTGAGAAAACTGGTTATTGCTCAAGTCTAATACCTCTAATGTCGCCTGAAATACAAGAGTGATCGAATCTTGAAGCAAATTGTTAGAAACATTGAGATGGTGAATGGATTTGAAACCTGACAAATCAGGCATGGCTCCTTGAATTTGATTCCTAGAAAGATCCAGAAAGCTTAGATTTTTGAATGCGGCAGGTAAGCTCCCACTGAGCTTATTAACAGATAGATCTAATGTGACTAGATATTTGCAATCAGCAATTCCCTCTGGTATCTTCCCCCCAAAAGCATTTCTGCTGACATTGAGGAACCTCAAGTTCGTCATAGAGCTAATGCCTGCAGGAATTTCTCCGAAGAAATCATTTTGCGAAAGATCGAGGCTTTCCAGGTTGCCAAAGTTGCCAATGTTGTTTAGAAGAGAATCCTGAATTCTGTTCATTGAAAGGTTGAGGCTTTTCAGAGAGCTGCCAAGTCCCCATAGATCTGAAGATAACTTGGTAATATTGTTGATGCTGAGATCTAAAGCTTGAAGCTTGCTGAGCTTTCCAATGGTGTTTTCAGGGATAGAGCCAGAGAGTCCAAGATCAGAAGCCACGAAACCTATCACATACTCTCCATTGGAATCACAGGAAACTCCGCTCCAAGAGCAAACGGAAGAAGAGGTGGTTGAGGGAAGCTTAGCTCCCATTTTTTTAAGGAAATCAGCAAGGAAAAATCCATCACTGTTAGGCTGCTGAAAAGCCAAGCATTTGAAGAACAGAACGAGAAAGAGGGATGAAGCCAGATAACCAGAACCCATACGGAGAAGAAAGATCAGAAACCATATGAGATGAACATCTGCAGCTTTATAAGCCCTTTAACTGATTGGGAATCACAAATGTTAGCTTGTTACACAGCAAAAGACCATTTTTCCTAGTACTTTCCTAAAAGAAGTGGGAATGGATGGCGGAGAGACATGTTAAGTTCACCTTAAAATAAAGCTTTTTGGTTCTTGGAAGAGTGTTGAAGAGGAGAAAAAGTTATTTTATCCTCAAATGTTCGCTGATTTCATTGGTAGAAGAGGGGAAGAGGAAGAAACCCGACGAAGGTGGCGAATTTATTGACTGGTTTTGTGGATTTATGGCGTAGTAAAATCAAATGTACCAATTGTTTCTCTGCTAAGTGACCCAAGTTCGGAACCGGACCATACATTAGAATTTCACTGCAGCTACGAGATGATCGTGAAAAAGTAGAGCTCAATACCTTCCCAAAGCACGTTTTGGTCATCAACTCCATTATACATGTTATAAAAAATTATGATGGCTAATCCAAAACCTATAAATGTATATAAATAAATTTGTAATGAACGGATTTTTTTTCTGAGCTATATTTTCTTAAAAAAAATTAGAGAAGAAGATTTACCTAAACACAGCTCAATCCTCAGGTTTTTACACATCTAACACCTACACTTTAATTTTTACATGCTACATTATCTATGTAAAGGTATATTTGATTTTTTCAAAGCTAAAATGATGGTGTTTGATGGCCCCAGAAGGTACTAACATTGTAATTATAATTTAATTTAATTCACAATCTCTACCTACATATTAGAGTTCCTACGCAAGTGCACGTATCACTTTCATAATATAGAGCTCTACTTGAGTTCAGAATGTCGATCTAACATAGAAGGTGGTAGAGACTTCATAGTAATAACAACTTAAGGGTGAATTCTATCCTACTATTTTCATGTTCTATTTTGTAAGATCGCTAAATATGGTTTTTCTAACAACTACTCCGAAGTATATTTCTACTCCTAAGTTAAACTTGTTCAGATCAATTAAAAAGGTGAAATTTAAGATTGATAAATGTAGTTCTCTCATGTGATTTACTTGGTAGATTGTAAGTGTTACTACTAAGAATTGTAATGTGGTAGTGACAACATGAGCATAGGACTTATGTATCCTCTTTAGAGTGCATAAATGAGTATGACTCAAATTTAGGTAATTGTTTCCGTCTGTCACAAGTGAAACTCCTAATTCAAATTATATTGATACGCATCTCCCTAAGTTGCATTGCCTCATGACTCATCTTTCATAGCCATTCACACAATTTGAATATTCTACGTTGTTTCGCCACCTCTATTTCGAGTCCTAATGGGTCACAACGAATTTTAACAAGTTATATGACCAATACAACATGTAAATTAAGTTTAGAGATATACTCATCACATAAAAATAAAAATCAATTCAAAGCATTCACAACCCTTCAAATCTAACAAATTTATCACAAGAGAAAAATATAAGAAATCTACTCACAACACATGGTAAACACCAAAGAAAACTTCATTCAATCCAAGCAAATCAACCAAATATGTGTTTACAAAAATAATCAAATAAGATTACACACGATACTTAGCTTTTTCCCTCTAAATAGAGAAGCAAATTCTACCAGATGATGTTTTCCACAGTGCTACACAAGTTGCTGTCATAAACCCCTTACAGATGCTCTTAAATTGCTCTCTGCAAATCTCTCAAGAACAAGAATTCCTACTCCTACCTAATGTCCTTGGAGAATTTCAGGACTTGAAACTTCTTCTCTACTCCTAAGATTGTCGAAACTCTCAGTCTGAACTGTCAGCACCCGTAAAATAACTCCCGAAGTCTTGTAGAAAGTAACTGTTTGAACAACAACACCTAGGTGCCCAGTTTGCGGCTCCTAAGCACCTTGCTCTCTATCTGCTCTAAATGCTTAGGCGCCAAGAACCCAACGTCATGGTGTTCATTTGCAACACCTTGGTGCCCAAAAGTGGGCGCCTAGGTGCCAGACCACAATTAGCACATTTGCTCCATTTGGTTTCGTTTCGCTCCAGTTCAAACAAAATTCGTTCCAATGCTCCTTCCTGTCATGCCTACATCATAAACATAAAATACCTCCCATTAAAGTATAATTTCATTAAAAAAATGTGTAAAATAAAAAATTAATTAAGTATATCCAAAGACATATCAAATTCCACCAAACTTAAATGTTACTTGTCCTCAAGTAACACTACAACTTTAAAAACTAAATATATTGATTTGAGGTTGTGGGTTTCTTAGGATTTCCAACAATTTTGCTCCAAGAATGTTGTAGTATAACCTAGAAGAAGTTCTAGCAAATTGGACTAAAAATAGGTTATAGAATATATAGTATTAAACTTAGGAATCCAGATTTTCTATCTAATTCAAATATAATTGTAATCTGTTAAACTTAGGCTTCCTATAAAATACAAAGTTAGAATTTAAGAACTTTGAAAAATATAAGCAGGAAGAAAAATCATAGCTCTGAAATACATGCTACCATATAAGTCTATCAGAAACATTTACAAGTATTCTACTAGATATAAAAGTATGTAGTAGAAAGTAAATCTAAACTACACATGCAAGAAGAAAACTAAACTAAAGAAATTTTAAAAAGCAATGCAGGTATTAGCTTAGAAATATAAAATATCCTGAAAGAAATTTGTGTACAAATATTTCAAATTAAAACAGTGGCAGATTAAAATTATTCAGGATAAAAATGAAAAGAAATTACAACAACAACCAGTAACACAGTACAAAAAACTAAACATAAAGAAGATCATAAAAATTATCACACTAAATCTT
This sequence comes from Phalaenopsis equestris, assembly GCF_001263595.1. NCBI lineage: Eukaryota > Viridiplantae > Streptophyta > Magnoliopsida > Asparagales > Orchidaceae > Phalaenopsis > Phalaenopsis equestris. The sequence goes on along the minus strand of NW_018165767.1, from coordinate 84,008 downwards.
CTGCATCTTCATCATCTTCTTCTTGTTCATTATTCCTTGGTAAATCTTCATCCAACCTCTCTCTCAGCTCATATATTTGATAAAATAAGCAGGTTGAAAACTCATCTGATGGGTCTCCACCAATCCATAGATTCTTTCTGTACATATTCACCTGAACAGCCTGAAACCTTGCAGCATGATTAGCCTTGCATTTATTTTGTCAATAAAATTGATTCAAATGGTCAGCAATATGATACATCGAATCTGATGAAGTCGTGGAATATACTTAACATCCTCCTCCACTTTCTTTAGTCTCTCTGCCATGACTGTCATGCTGGAAGAAGGTCGAGGTTTTGACGAAGATGTGGAATGCATAAATGAAGAAGAAGGGCCCCAAGAAGAACTTGCTCCATGTCCTACCAAAGCATATTTGTTATACAACATCACAGTCGACCGACTAATAAGCTTTAATGGCGGCAATAGTTCTTCTTGACTACCATAATGAACTTAGGATTGCTGACAAAGGGCAAAAATAGTGGAAGGATGTCTCAATCCCATAGTAGATCCCCTCTTTGAAAAATTTAAGATGGAGTAATAAATCAGAGCTCCAATATCAATAAACTTCTCAGTTTGGATACAATAGTTCAAGTTTGCTCTCTCCTTTGTCACCCCACTAAGGTTGAAAGAAGGAAGGAGCTCGACAGAGATGAAGTGGTGCCAAGCCTTGGAAGGTGCGTTTAGTTTTGATGAAAAAAAGTTTACTTTCGAATCATTCTAACCTTCCGAGTTCCTTATTCATTCATGAGGAAGTTGATGATTTCATTCTACTTAGCTTCAATAGGGGCAAAGTCTTTCTAGTAACATACTGGAACATCTCTCAACAAAAGTACTGCATTGATGTGCGATGAAGTAAATGCCATCTGCTTCTCTCGTACAATAACTGAATCGAGATGTATATCATAGAGGTTTGGATAGAACTCCCTGACTACTAAAATTACTACTACAACGGTGGTGTAGAAAAGAGCATCCCAATTTCTCTCCATAATAATGCTTTCAACTTGCTCCCCAGGCCTCATGAATCCCTGCTCAGCTATCAGCTTCTTTGGTAACAAGACTTGATTGTATCTCTCCTGGGATTTGAAGTTAATGAATTTCCTCTTATCAAATATGACCTTGACTCTTTGAAACCTAAGCATAGGAGCCATACCTAGCAATACCCAATGGTTTGAATGACCTAAGAAGATTTTGGGATGACTAAACTAAATCAATATGAAAGTTAAAGAAGTAAATCAATCTCCCTCTCAATCTCCTTCCTCTACTTACTGGTTTCCCAGAATTATTTCAAATCCCCAGATGAAAAAGGAAATGCAGGGCTTAAGCGATGAAATTTACGTTAGTAAGATGGATCTCATGCTTGAAACCCTAGAGATTGAGCTCAAATTGAGAAGAACAATACCTCCTTAGAATTGCCCAAGAATCACCTGTACGGAGTCAAGGAATAATACACATGAAAAATGACCAAATTTTGGCCTTACTGCTATTTAAACCAAACCCATGAACTGAGCGCTTAGGTGTTGTGATTCGAGTGCCAAGGCGCCAGGGGGCAACACCTTGGCATCGAGTTTTGGGTGCCTAGGCGCCGATCTCATATTTGGCATTTTGATGCCATGAGCCTCGTAGGCCCAAGTGCTCGCTCTAATTTTGGTTTTGATCATATAAATGAGTCCTTTAATTCTTCCTCAAATCCTCAATCACATTCTAACACATACATCAAACACGATAAAATAAATGAGGTTAATTCATCCTCCTTTTCATCTCATCTCCCTACCATACTTCCAATTTCTAACGAACTACCTACACTGATCAAATGGGTGCTTTTCATTAATTTGATTGGGTTTATCCCATGGATCATATTATCCTGCTATATTGGCCTAAGTATTGCCAACCTCTCATCCTCTAATTTATGCACCTCTAACTGATTTAAGATAGTGTAATTCATCATCAGATTACTCATCGAATAGGCTCATGACCCTACTCAATGAAAATAAGGCCAGACAAAGGAAGTAATAGAATTGAAATGGACTTGTCCAATGTCCAAACTTCTTATGCCTCAAGTAATGCATAGCTTTGGCTGAGAATAGAGTCGTAGTGGACTCGTCAATTCTACAACTACAAAAGAGCATAAGCAATTTTGGTCATGACAAGAAGTTAAGAAATCACCTCCCTCATGACACACAAACCCACAAATCAATCCACTCTCACACATAACATCCATAATTAATATCCAACATTTCAGTCACAACTAGTCAAACTCAACAAACAAATACTCTCACTAACAAAAACACTACACACTAACAGAAATATAACCATAGGATGTCTCCCACGAAGCACTTAGTTTAACGTCGTCAGCCCGAGAAATCTATACTTTACTCTTGCTTTTATTGCTCCCTTCTATTCTCTTTTGGATTTACCTTGGTATTGCTAAAAAGCATCTCTTGAGGATGGCTACTAAGAGTAGAAGCTATTTATCCCAACTGGTTTTCTATATTCCTAATTGTAGTATCTTGGCTATGCAACTGATTTTCCTTTTGATAAACAACATATTCTAATGATAAATTATTCTCCTAAAATTGTGGATTAGAATTCAATCCTTGTGGATAAGAAGTTCTAACATTAGAAGTTCCTCGATTATTTCAATTGTTCATAGGATTAATATGATTATTTCCCCATGATTGGTTTCATCTTCCAGAATTATTGTTCCAGTTGAAATTAGGAATAATCAAGGAACTAGGGGCAACTAGATTAGAATAAGAATTATTTGATACATCGTTTATTGCATGGATAGTTTCAAGGAATTAGTCTTAACTAATTGACCAAATAAAATTTCCTCAATGAATGGAGATCCTTGAGGTTGACTCGTCACATAATGATCCAATTTTTTTTGCAATCACTGCAACTTGAGAAGTTAAGATTGTAAGTACATTATTTTCATAAATACTAGCTACTCTCTTAGGATTCACTCTATCAGATGGCCATTGAAAGTTGTTTGTGGTCGTCTCCTCAATGAGAGAATAAGCCTCTTCAAATATTTTTGAGATAAGAGAACCTCCAACAACAACGTCAATGATTGCTCTTAAAGATCCAACTAATATGTTATAGAAGGTTTAAATAATAAGTCAATCAGGTAATGCGTGATGTGGACACATCCTAAGAAGTTACTTAAATTATTCCAAAAACTCATAAATTGATTTCCCATTGTGCTGGCAGAATGAAGTGATATCATTTTGCAACTTCGCAATTTTAGATGATGGAAAAATCTTAGCTAGAAATTTCTAGGCTAGATGTCCCCATGCCTTCATTGAGCTCAATGCTAATGAATTGAGACACATCTTAGTTTTATCCCTCTGTGAAAAAGAAAAAAGTCTAAGTCTAACTGCACTATTAAAATCACCATCATATCAAAATGTAGCACAATTTTCTAAGAAACTTGTTAAGTGTGAGTTCAGGTCTTCAGATGGAGATCCACCAAATTGATTATTCTGTACTATCTGAATTATTGTAGGCTTAACTTCAAAAGTATTGGCCGCTACGCTAGGGATCTGTATACTTCATCCACCGTAAGGTTCACACAATCTCTCAAAGATCTATTAGCATTATGATCAATGATTGGATCCTCATTAACTAAATAATCTATCATGCTACAACAAATTTTTGGAGTCTTCTCTATTTTCTATTCCTTTTAATAGTTCTCGCTAGCTCTGAATCGTAGGGTTCATAGTCTGCATCTTCTGAACTATGCATTCAATTCTAAAGGTTTAATTAATAGAATAGATATCAGGCACTCAAAAATATTTTTAGTATTTTTTGGATTTTCTTTTGAAAATACACACAGTAACTAAAATTACTAGGTATTACTACTATTTTCAAATCTAAGTCTTACATGTTCAATGAAAATTATCCTTATGTTTTTCTAACTGATGCTTCTGCCTTTCATCCTTCCCCAACAACGGTGTCAGAAAGCTTGACGGCCCTAGTAGCTGCCAACACTTTAATGATAATTTAATTTAATTCACAATCTTCGCCTAATTGATAGAGTTCATATGCAAGTGCACGTATTGCTTTCGTAATATAGAGCTCTACTTGAGTCTGGAATTTCGATCCCACAGGGGAGGTGACAGAGGCTTCACAGTAATAACAACCTAAGGGTGAATTCTAGCCTACTACTTTCAGATCCTAGTTTGGAAGACCACTAAATATGGTTTTTCTAAAAAATACTCCTAAGTATATTTCTACTCCTAAGTTAAACTTGACTAGATTAATTAAATAGGTGAAATTAAACATTCATAAAGGTACTTCTCTCTTGTGATTTCCAAAGTAGATTGTAGGTGTTAATACTAAGATTTGTAATGTGGTAGTGACAACATAAGGAGTAGAATAATTCGCTCGTCGGGCCCTCTTATATAGGAGGAATGGAAGAGTCCGCTTTAACTTAAGTGGGAGTGGAATTGTATTCTTCGGCTTATATGTGGTTTTTGGCCAACTCCAGTAACTTGGCTAGGGTCTTCAGTCATTGCAAAACCAGAGCGTACCAAAACAGGCCTTTCAACCTTGGGCCATTGTGGCATGTGTTAATATTGGTTCCAGATCTCACATTTCCAACATTTTCCTTTGGAATCGAGTAAAGAACGAGTAGAGGCTCTTGTTTTGCCCCTGCCTTCTCTATAGATGGGATTGTGAAGTTCTTTGAGGATTCTGGGAGCTGGTGAATGGTGCTAAAAATTTCTTTCTGATGTCAGCAAATGAGAGATCACTTTTGGAAACAATCCATTTAGCCACCTAAGGTCTAATTCCCTCAACATTGTGAAGAAATGACGACACTTCAGTGCTGCCTTGATCTTCAACAAACAGACGGTCGACTTGAAGGAAGCCATGCAGTCGACCGATAAGTATGACCCTTATATGGTTCCAAAGCATGGATTTTGAATAATTCTAGTGGCTCAGCTTTAGAAATCTATCGAGAATGCATTATCTGACTGGCGGGGCACTGATACACTTAAAATATATAGTATTTTTATACACATTTTTATACATATTTTTGAGGAGATATTGCGCTTTAATGAAATGTATTTGTGTATTTTTTTCAGGTACAATCAAATGGATGATGGATGAAAAATGCTAAAAGAAGTGAAAAAGTGTCAAATTTGGAGCAAAAAATGATGAAGGAGCAAAGATAAACTGGGGCGCCTAAGCACCAGTTATTCAGAGGAGCCAGAAGTATTTATTTAATGATTTATTAAATTTGAACGAATTTTTTAAGAGATGTTTGAAGCAACCCTTGGTAAAAATGTGAGAAATAGTCAATAGACACGCAAATTCTTTCAATTGGCTTTTGAAAGGAGGAACTTCTAGAAGATTCATTGAATGGAGACTCATTTTGAAGAGACACCAAGGAACCTTTTAGATTTTCATAAAAAAGACTCGGATCATCAAAGAAGAGGGGCCAACCATTAGACATCCATAACCACCATTCATCTTAGTAACTGCTGTCTCTACCGCCCATCGCCGCCGCTACTGCCAATCAGCTTTCTTTTTATTTTTAGTGTTAGTTTGTATTGTGAGTGAAGGAAGAGAATTCAAAGGAACTTCAAGACGTTTAGTGGGATTTGGTGGAAATAATTTGAATTAAGTGTTTATCTTTGTGACTTACATTTGGTTTTAATTTAGATTTATTGTTTGTGTATATGATTTCTACTTTCAAACTCATGTGTGGTTGTGTTTTCTCCATAGATCTGTGTAGTTTTCTTTATCTTAAAATTATAAGTAATTAAGTATTCAAAGGAAGTTGTGTGAAGTATTATACTTCAATGTTGGAAGAAGTTGTGATGATTTGAAACATTGTACTTCATTTACTTCTTGATTTGACCAATTAAGATGTTAATACCTGTTGTGAGAACATTTAAGATCCGAGATAGTATTGTCTCAATCAACAAATGATTAGAATCACATATTGATTTCATAGATGAGAATGTAGTTCATAGAGTTGAGTGCAAACAAATAAAGAAATAAACTTTTTGAGGGTGTAGAATTAGAGGACTTTAGAGTGACAGGCTAAAACCCCCAATTGATTTATAGTTTTAGGTTTTGATACGAGATGTTAGCCCCTAGGTGGAGGGAGAAGAGAGAACACTAGAGTGAGAGCTAGTATCTTCCCTACCTAACTGGTCTTCAAGTCTGTTCAAACTATAGATTAGTCAATGTTATTTATAGCATCTCTAGTAAGGGTAAAGAAAATTATTGCTCCTATTTGGCGCAACACATTTAGCATAATTCACAACAGAATTTCTATATTTATTTCTGATTCATGATAAGGAAAAAGATATTTTACTTATATTGTCTTCATCTTGCAAATATTTAGTTAAGTTAATTAGTTGCTTACTTTATTTTAATAAATCAAAAATTACAAAAAGAATCAAATTTTCATTCCTATTATAACACCTTAAGTTTAAGTAAGAATCTTTTGCTAAGTAGATTTTTGTTATCTAAACTTTCTAGCTTTATAAAATGCATATTGCCAGTTTCTCTATAGGTTCAATATTTAGGGCTTAATCAAAAAGTTCTATATTACTTGATAACGATAAGTATACTTGCGTAATATGTCATACTTAAATATTATAATTGTATTCTTATTTGCTTCTTAGTAAAAAAAATTACTCAACTTTTGCTTTGGATCAAGTTTTTGGCTTTGTTACAAAATAAGAATCTCTATTAAGGAAATTAAGCTTATAATCACATGCATCGCATTTTATATATATATAGAAAGTCGGGATCAGACACTTCAATGTGCTTGAATCATTGTTTATTTATCGTTGTCAACCCAACACTATTAAAGAACTGAGAATCTTTTGCCCTTTCCACAATCAATGGTACCCGTTGGGAGTTGGGTGTAGGCCCTTTGTCTAAGGGGTTCTGCTCCCTTCCCCATGCCAATGTCACTCTAAGGGCATCCATCATTTGGTCTTTCAACTTTTGGATTTTTCTGCTACACAAACTCACTGGTGCACTCCATGTTACCGATTTCTCTATTGCGTTTTCTTTTCTGTGTGTTACTTCTATTCTTACCGTACCTTCTATAATATTGAATGCAAATTTGTACGTGAATTATATCTAAAGAATAACGCATAAGACAAGAAAGAGAGAAGTATATGGTAATGAACTGTAATATGTGCTCTTCTTGGGCTTCTCAGACCTAATTTATTCATAAAATGAACCTTAACTTTAGTTTAGAGGGTATAATATCTGAAGTTACTTATTTGACCCTGGTTTAGTGGGGACGTTAGAGCAGTGTTTCCAATATTTTATATATATGAGCTTGTAGTACAAGCGGGTCGTCCTGCTGGTCGTCAGAACCGTTGATTGTCCTAGTTTTAGGTCATACTTCTGAGAAATTTAGTCTGATATATTTTTGGTATATGATCTGCCAAATTTTCGTCTTAATGTTATCCTACAAGTTTCTCCTTTTCAAGAAATTATAATTAGTTATAAGTTCTTTTCTTTTGGAATTAGGAGGAACTCCCCAACTAACTCAAGCCAGCAATTTCATTTAAAAGTTCATTTCCAAATTAGCGCAAAGATTTGTATAACTTTGACAAATTGATGTTACATCAATGGTGGGCCATGTCAAGGAGGTCGTATTTTCATGAGAAAAGTTAAGACAGCCGATGTATGGCCCACAAAGGGACGGTGAGCATAACCCTTCCGTTACACCATTCCCAATCCTACCATCCATTTCTAATGGCCACGTTCAATCTGAACCGTCAAAAGTTTAATAAACGACTGTGATAGATCACGCACAGAAGTGGTTAATATTTAGTGGCATTTACATTCATGCCACCAAATTCTCATGTTTTTCCATATTAACATAAATACTTTCAAACTTAACCTCATAACACTCAAAATTTCAATATCATATGAAATATATCACTATTAATGACTTTTTAAAAGAGAAAAAAAACATCTTTTTTGTAATAGATTTAAGCAGGGCTGTGAAAAAAACTCGTGTTCGGCTCGTGAAGTAGCTCGTGTTCGGCTTGTTCGTTAAGTAAACGAGCCGAACATGAACAACTCTTTGTTCACTGGTGTTCGACTCATTTTAGCTAGAAATAAAAAAAAATTATATGATTATTTATATAATAATATATTATATATATTTTTAAATTTAAGTTTAAATCATAACTGCTCGTGTGGTAATGTGGTTATACGTCTTGTTTTGCATACATTTAGTCCAGGTTCGAATCCAACACTCTACATATATTTTCCAGTTCTCAATTTTAGTTTAACGAGCCAATTTCAACCAATTTCGAGTCGAACACGAACACAAATATTTCAATCGAGCCGAACACTAACACGCGAGTCAATTTCAAATTGAACACGAACAAAAATATTTAAATCGAGCTGAACACGAACACATCGAACACAAGCCAATTTCGAACACGAGCAATTTCGAACAAGCCGAACATGAGCCTAGCCTGAGCTCGCTCAAGCTCGGCTCGTTTACAGCCCTAGGTTTAAGACACCAAAATACAATAAATGTAAATATCTAGATAAATACATAAGAATTGTGTGGTATTTATGTAAATTTATTATTAAAATTCCAAGACTATATTACATTTATACCGAACTTATGCTTCTATATTTAATATTAATGAAAAAAAAAAAGAAGCATTTATGGTCCCATGGAGGTCATGAATAAATGCATCCGGAATCATCAATAAATGAAAATAGGCAGGGCCTGAGAGCGGTCTGTTTTATCTAATATATTTTCTTCATAGGAATCCCGAAGTTGCGGTGACCGTGCATGCGATGAAATATGTAGCATTAATATTGCTGGGAGATTATTGCGTGCGGACACCGCATGCATCTCTGCATGCGGTGTTCGATCCTGACCGTAGATTACGGTGATCTACGGTCAGGATTATTTCAGTTTTTTTAAAAAAAAAATAAAAAATTTTAGGTGGGGCCCACCGAAATACATCAGGACCGTAAATAGGGCTGGGCGCTCGCACGCAGGCTCCGTGCGGACGCCGATCCGCATGGAATAATTTTTCTAATATTGCTTGCTCATCGACAGCACGGAAGGCATTAAAAGTAGCGGCAATCATAAAGACCGCCGGAAGGTTTTGCATAAAAAAGTACCTTTTATTTCTATTATTTAAATACCATCAATTATTTTATTTTTAAATTTATATATTTGAATGATTCCTACTTGTATAGTTTTTATTATACATAATGAGCTAAATAGAAAGGCATCACGACTCATCAAAAGCTTTTGACCTCATGAGACAGCATATGACTTACATGTCTCCAAAAAAATCATATGAATATGCTAAGAGAATTTATATCTAATGATATTTTATTTTGAATCAAATTGGATATAAAAAATTCAAAGTTAAATTTGATTTTATTTGGATTCAAGTTTCAACAACTTTATAGCTAAATTGAAGACCTTGACGGTACGAACTTAGCGATAGTAAAAGTAATATATTCATCAAGCATTTGAAAATGATTGAAAACTATGGAGCATTGATTGAATCATAAAATAATCTCCAAATTTTGCTTGCTTATTGTCAAATTTATCGTCTCGATGGGAGGAATTCAATGAGTAGATCACTCAATTTCCAGATAATTAAAACACATGAGCACTAAAAGAACAATATCTAATCAAAACGCCCTTCCAAAACTCATATAATATGACCGCATTTTCAACATAAAAAATAGAGATAAAAGCAAAGCTCACACTCTTTAAAAAATGTGAAGTTGATGATCATCAATGATTGTTATCAACCACTATTAAAGGTTGTTGGAATTTATTTATTATTTCCAATTTGTTGTTGTGTGATTCTTACGATGCATTCAGAATCTTGTAACTTCATTCTCTCGAGTTAGAAAGAAGAGGGGAACCCTAAAACACGGTAAAATATTCTTGTGTAAGATTGAATTTTTTTTTCCCGCTGAAAAATATTTTAGCACTTTACAAAAATAACTATTCTTATGTAATTATATGTGGAATAAAACTCTCATAATTACATGAACATAGGAATATTAATAAAATATAAATTTCATCTTCCAACAACTCTCGAATAGTCCCACAATTTGTTTGCTCTAACTAACACTCTTCACAATGGACCACTCTTTTTTGAAGCCTATCAAACACTCTATCATGATCTCCTGAACACTCATAAGAGTTAATTTTAATATTTCTTTCATTAAAATTATGATGTATTCATCATTCCTTTCAATGTTGATTGTTACATTAAATTTTTTTTATTAGAAATGATATGAATTTGAAAGTAAAAAAAGGTTTAAAGGTCGAAAAATAGATTTCAAACGAGCTTGAAAAGTTATACAGATACTATGAGGTTCAAATTGAGGCAAAACACTTTTTGATCATTTTCCTTATAATAAAGGTTCAAAGTTGGGTTTGAATGATATTTGAGAATATGGATTAAACCTTATTTTTTCTCTTTATCTTGCATGAAATTAATTTATTTGATTTGATCTTAAAAAACAAAAATTAATATCCAAACTAATTATTCTTTTGGAGTTGCATTATATTGCTAGAGTCATAAATGGAGATGAAAGAAGATAGAGAATATAATTAAGGAATTTAGATGTTGTTATGTATTTGAGAGGACCAACCAATCCCCTATCATGAAGTTCTTTAATGCTCTTGATTTGTAATTTTCTTGGGTCCTAACTCATCAAGCACTCCTTAAAAAATTGATGATGGAAAGAATAATGGTTTCTACATTATTTTCAATATTAATTGTCAAAATAAAATACTTAAAATTTTTAAAATTAATATGATTATTTGTTATAGATTTGTTGTTTGTTAAAAAATAAGGATATAAGTTATATGTACATTATTATATTCTAAATATTAGTTTAAGTAAAACAATTTTAAATTTATATTCAAATATTAAATTTATTATTTACAAAAAATGAGAAATATTTATTATGAATTGATTTTTTATGATCCTTGTTAGCCTCTCTCATTAAGGGTTATGAAAGATAATAATACTACTCTATATTTTGCAAGAGAGTATAGTGGTCAAGCAGAAGAGAATGTGCATATAGAAAAAAATAAAGATGGGTATCATGCTCTGCTCTAATAAAGTGTAGAAGCTTTCTGTTGTTGTTAGAGAGTGCAAATTAGATTCTCACATCAATTTTATATAAAACAAAAATAAAAGTATAAATTATGGTATATGAGTGAGTAAGAAGGATCTTTTTAATGATCTTATATGTTATATTAATATTAAAAATGATATAGTGAAGAAGATTCAAGATATTTTAATTTTTATTCTATTTGTAAAAAAGATAATATTAAGTGTATAGAATTTAAAATAAGAAAGAAAATCAGCTATCGTCTATCCAAATGGAAGGACAAATACTTTTAATATCAGTTATCGTCCATCTAAAAGCTTTCTTATAATTTTTTAAAGATTCCCTTAATTTTTGTTCTTGATCTTCAGTTAAGTCTGAAAATATTATAACATGTAATGTGGATGAATTCTCTAAAAAAACATGCTTTAAATTCATAGGTAGAACCTTCATCTCTAGTTCAGGAGGTTTTTCAATTGAAGGCATGAAATATTTACCTTTTTCACTAGTGTCCAACAGCTCAAAATTTTCCTGAACTTAATTTGTATCCTCATTAATGTTTTCAATTACTTTATCATTCAAATCAGTATCTTCTTTTTACTCGAGTTTTTTTGTTCCATTTTCTTTTCATACATTTTCCTTGAAATGCTTTTACTTAAATGATTGATAAGCTCTATTCTGATGCATTCATTATCTCTCCCCTTTGTTAGATATTTCATCGATTTGATATATTAAATGTAACTTCCTGATCATTGACCCTCAATGTTGACTCACTTTTTTGCACATTTATCATAGCTTTTCCAGTAGCAAAAAAAGGTCTCCGAAAAGTGATTGAAATTTTTATATCTTCTTCCATATCCAACACAATGAAATCTACAGGAAATATAAATTTATCCACCTTTACGAACACATATTCTAGAACTCCTTTTAGTTAAGTGATTGATCGATTAGCTAACTGAAGAGTCACAGTAGTAGGAGAAATCTCTCTGAAGCATAACCTCAAAAAATAGATAGAGGCATAAGGTTAATGTTAGCCCCTAAATCGCATAGAGCTTTCTCATAAAATCTATCTTCTATTGCACATGGAATAGTGAAACTACCATGATCTTTAAGTTTTTGAGGATGTTTTTTTTGAATTATCGCGCTGCACTTTTTACTAAGTGCAACAGTCTCATTGTCTATAAGCTTTCTTTTTTTGTTAAGAATATCCTTCATAAATTTTACATAGCTTGACATCTGTTCCAGAGATTCAGCAAATTGTATATTAATAGTTAACTTCTTGAATATTTTCATAAACTTTGAAAATTGTTTATCCAATTTATGTTGTCAAAGTCTCCGAGGAAATAAACGTGGTGGTCGTTCTTAATTGATCTTTATTGGAGAGTTAGGTTTTTCTAAGTCTTAGGAAATATCTTATTGAGATGTTTCAATTTCCTTTCCCTCTTTCTCAACTTCAATCTCTTTTTGAACTCTAGCCTTCAATTTTCTTCCACTTCTAAGTTGAACAGCTTTAACTTGTTTTTTGTTCTGGTCTTTAGGATAAATTTCTGTATTACTAAGAAGAATTCCCTAAGGTCTATTAAGTGCGTTAACAATTTATCTCAGTTGATTCTCAATATTTCTAATTGTAGCTCCTTGACTTTGTAATTGATTACCCATATTTAAGACCACTTCTTCTATAGACAACTTCTTCTCCTTAAATTGTTGGTTACTGTTAAATTCTAGAGTATAAGTTGGTTTATAGTTTGTACTACCCCGGTTGTTCTAGTTTCCCAATGGGTTTGCTTGATTGTTCCCCCATTCCTGGTTAGCACCACCAGAATTATTATTCTGGTTAAACTTAAGAGTGGTTTTTCCAACCTGGATTGTAATAATTAGATTAGGGGTTATTAGGTTTATTGTTAATTGCATTTAAAGTCTCTAATGTAGGAATGTTAGAATAAACCATTTGTCCTAATGAATTTTTTTCAATCACTGGAGGTGCTTAAGATAAACTCATTCCACTTTCATCTATCTTTCTTGATATTGCAGCAACTTGAGATGCTAACCCAAAAATAGCATCAAAATCATGAACACTGGCTATTCTTTTAGGATTTACTCTTTTATAGGACCTTTGATTTGTTAGTAGACATCTCTTCAATTAAAGAAATTCATCAAAAGGTTTTGATATTAATAAACCACTAGTAGCAGCATCAATAATAGATCTAATAAGTCCTACTAACCTATTATAAAATTTTTGAATTACTAACCAATCGGGAAAATAATGATATGGACACTTCCTAAGAAGTTTTTTAAAAAATTCCCAAGCCTCGTATACCTTTCAAACTAATAAAAAATATAATATCATTTCTAAGCTTAACAGTCTTTGAAGGTGGAAGATACTTAGCCAAGAATTTTTGTGCTAGGTCACTCCAAGTTTTGATAGATTCCGGTACTAATGAGTTCAACCACATTTTAGCTTTATCCCTGCAGAAAAAAGGAAAAGGCCTAAGTCTAACAACATCGTTTTAGACACCATTATACTTAAATGTGGCACAAAGTTCTAAGAAACATGCAAGATGTAAATTAGGATCTTGACCCAACCCGCAATTGCGCAGATATTTATGTTCTTTAATAGTTCTTTAATATGCCAAAAACTCTTTAATATGCCAAAAACTTGACCCAAATTATTTTTAGCAGCTAGTGAGAACAAATGTAATATGATAAGAAATAAAGAAATAATTTTCTCACTAGGGGTATTACACAAGTATATGTATCGTTTCAAGTAATATATAATCGTCTGTAAAAACCCCAGTATTGATCCTACAAGGAAACCTAGAACAATAAACAATAAAATGAAATACAAGAATTTTGACTTTAAGAAAACTTTACTTATGATTGCAGCAACTAGCTAAAGATGAAAATTAAGTTTACTAGATTCTATAATATGCAAATATATAAAAAGAGACTTTCTCCTTGCCAATAATTCATAATTAGTGCAGGATTTCAAATTTTGTTTAGAAACTTAAATGTGGTATTGTGACAAATAGAAGCATACATATTTCTTTACTTTCTTTCAAATTGTGTAAAGAACATTGGCTAATCTAAAGTTGGTGTCGGCATGTATAGTAGTGCTGAGTAAGTTCTAGTCTCTCACTTCTAGATTACCTATTGTGCCCTCTCTATAAAACTTACCAGTGACCCTTAGTTCGAATCTCTAGACCAAATTGATGAAGAATATAGTCTGTCACCCTGGAAACATCAATTCTACGCCTATCAAGTTTTATCTCTCTATCTATTTGTACCCACCTTTAGATGATCGCGACTACTCTTTCCAAGGTAGAATGTGATACTTACAAGTCAAGAAATCTTAGCTCTTTCAGGTCCAAAAGTTTCTCAACAAGTTTTAACAATACAAGTGTCAAATTTGTAAAGTAAATGAAAGACCGGTAAAAATATCATCATAATTTTTAGAAATAAAAGAAGTTTTAAACAAAATAAAAAATCACTTATTCAATTACTTGATATTACAAGGAGAAAGAATAGAAATCTACTCACGAAGCATGGGGATAACAAAACAAAACATATTTATAAATCTCCAATCCAAAGTACAAAACTTTAAGACAACAATACAAATACTTATCTCGAATGTTCCCCTAAGCACTCCACTGAAGTTCTCTGACTTCCCTGACTCCAACAACACTTACAAGACACACAAACTTTAAAAATAATAAAAACACAAAGAAAATTTCTCACACACTTAACACACTCATACACTATGCGACTCTATAGATTCGACCCCCTAGCCTTTTGAAATTAATCCATATTTATAGAGCTTCGAAAATGACCAAGGGTAGCTTCAGACATCTCTTCAAAAATTGACCTTATTCAATAAATCTTCTGGAAAATAACTATCGCGCCTAGGCACCAGCCAATTTCTGCTTCTGACGCCTAATCACTAGTTGGCCGGTTTGGTACTTGTCTTCAGTTGAGCTCATTTTGCTCCTTTTTGGTGTATTTTTACTCATTTTTACTCTTAAACTCCTTTTTTTTTGCACCTGCAACCAAAAACATAAAAATAACCTTTATTAAAACATAATATCTTAAAAAAAAGAGTATAAAATGTGCATAAAAATAGAAAATTTTAAGGTGGATCAAATCTTTAGATGGAGTTCCCCCAAAGTGGTTATTTTGTACCATCTGAATGATAGCAAGTTTTAATTCAATTGTGTTGGCTTCTACGAAAGGAGTTTATATACTATGATGAATCTCATCCACCACAAGGTTAGCATAATCTTTTAATAGTCTTTGTTCATTCTCATCAATTAGATTTCTAAGTTATTATGTAAAGTATTTGTCATTTCTTTGAAATAGTGAAGTTCTTTTTGTTTTTAAATTTTTCTCATAGTTCGCTCTAACTCAAAATCGTAAGGCACTAAACCTTCAGATCCCGAACTATGCATACACTATTAAAGATAAATAACAAAAACAGGCAAACACACAAATTAAAATTTTATATATATATATATTAATACACACAAAAAGCCCACAGATAAACAAAAATAGAATTTTCCTATAATAATTCTACAGTTCTAATAAAAAGTTTTCTAAGACAAAAGTTTCGTTGCTATTCCTCAGCAACAACGCCAAAAACTTTACTTGACCCACAATTAAGCAATTATTTAAGTCTTAAGAGATGGACAAAAACTTGACCCAATTTATATTAAGCGACCAGTGTGCAAAATTAAATATTATGTAAAGTTGATAAAATAGCTTACACACTAAGGGTACTACGCTAGTATATGTATCGTTTCAAGTAATATGGGGCTCTAATGGAGTTATAAGTATCGATCCCACAAAGATAGGTAAAAGTCTTATCAGGTTGACTTTAGTAAAATCTTCTCTAAACTGCTATTAACTTATTTAGGAAATGATAAAAATTTTTTGTTAATCAACTAATCCTACAAAATTTTAAAATGAATGCTAAGTATGCTAAGCAAATGCATAACACAAATGCTAAATAAAATGCTAAAAACAAGACAATCTAATAAGCTAAATAAAATGTAAAGTTACCACTAAGCAATTATAAACTAACGATGTATAGAAGAGTTCAAATTAAATAAAACAACCTTCCCCTTGCAATGAGTTTATAATCAGTGTAGAAGTCTAGTAATTTTAGATATTATTAATGTATTATGCTAAATATGAGCATTTCTATTATTTACCCTCAGTCGAGTGCATAAAGAACATTGACGAATCCAGAGTTAAGTCTCTAAATACATGATTAGGCTGGGAAGATACTATTTGTCACTCTAGAGTTACCACCTACCCTTCACCTGAAGGCTAACATTTCGCTTTAGGTTCCAAACTTCTGGATCAAATTAGGAATTTTAGTCTGTCACTCTAAAATCTCTAATTTACAATCATCAAAACTTATTTCCTTATTTATTTGCACTTAACCCCAAGAACTACATTCATATCCATGAGACTAAATGTGATTCTTACTATGTTAAGGAAAACATAACTTTTTTGGTTCATTATGTCTCACAACATATTTTAACTAATGAATTTGCCAAATCGATAAGTAAATTAAGCATGGAGTTTAAATCATCACAATTTATGGAATTAAAAATACTTCTACTAAAATTTATTCCTACACATAATTATTGCTCATTGCAAGGAGAAAGACAAATGAAACTACTCAGATCTCATAGGGAGGAAACAACAACACATGGATTTATAGATAAAAATAAGTTTATAAAACAAGATTAAGTAAAACAAATAAAATACACGGCTTATGTCAAACTTCTTTCCAAGCAATTCTTTTAAGTTTCTTTGAATCACTCACTCTCCTTACAATTCCACTCCAATCTCACTTAGAATTGTAGTGAAGAAGGTATCTCTTACTTCTCCTCTTCTCCTCCAAATCTAAGCAAGCCACCAAGAAAGTCCTTCAAGCCTCCATGAACTTCCAAACCCTTCTCTCTCTGTCCTCAAAGGCTCTCCTTGGACTCTCTAGAAGTTTCTTTAAATAAAGCTCTCAAAATCACCAAGAGTCACATCAAGCACCCCTTCAAAATTCTTCCGCGTTCATTTAATCAACTTGAAAACTGCTTCTGACACCTAGGCGCCAAATCTTGACACTTAGGTGACAGTCTCTTTGAATTCTAGCTTCTATGCGCTAGATCCTAGAGCTTAGGCGTCAGGTCAACTTTGGTCGTTTGGCTTCCTTTAAATCTGAAGGTCCCTATTTTTGTTCCATTTGCTCCACTTACTCCATTTATTGTACCTGCAACAAAAAACATCATAAATGCCTTTTTTTAAAGCGATATCATTAAAAATGGGCATTAAATGTGTAAATAAAAGTAAAATATTTTAGGCATATCATAAATCCATGTAGCTTTTTATTATGTTCTAATCACCCATATTCACCTCTTTGGTATGATTCTACATCATTATTCATCATAATGTGTTCATGTTAACTCGAAATCCCCAAAGGATTCTGAACATCGCAACTCAACTTTAAAACACTCAAGTCAAAACCCAAAACTTAAAAATCACACCCCAAATGTCAATTTTTGCAACTTTTTTGATCTCTTCGATCAATGTCAATAAGTGCATCGTACCTTGGACAGTCCACCACACATATTGGGGTCCATTTTTTGACCTCACTTTTGATCAACCCTTTGTTTAAACTGATAACCAACTCACATCTAGCTTGAGTCCAAAGCCTACTCACTTTGTGTTAGGAACAACTAGTTCATGGTTCATTTGAGCTTTCTTCAAAAACCTCGATCTTTATGAGGTAGGACCCATGTTTTGACCGCAAATGCCTTACCTTGTAGATAATATAGCCAAGATCAACCTCACATTTGAAATAATTAAGTTTCGTCAATAAGGAATTGCATGCTCGAACACACGCATACGTAGAGACCTACATGCACACACCCATTCACATGTGTGCACGATTGCAAGTGAGCATGCATGTAGCCCTGCATGGATATACACAAGGATGCATGTGCATAGTCCACCGCACACTTGCCTTTGCACACACCCTCACTCCTCATGGGTTGGTGTATCTATGTTGGACTGAGAAAGTTCTCAAGCATGGTCATAACTGATTCGGGCGTAGCTATGCCTAGATGTTGTTACACCCAGTTCGCCTAGAGCTACTCCTGGATGTTTCTAAGCATGGTCACACCCAATGATGGTGTGTCCACACCCCAAGTTACATTAGTAATCGATGGTCTTTATTCTTGGATCTTGTAGCAACTGTCAGTGATCTTTGGGAGCTCCAACTAATGGGGAAATTGTGGTCGTTGTCCCCTACCTTAATAGAAGGTCGTCGAGGCTACTGCCACCACCTCTGTCAACTATAAATAGGTGCCCCCACCTCTCCTAGAACATTTCAATACTTACCACTGAGCGCTTCAACAAAATGATAGAGGCATCCAAACTCTACCTTCTCATGCTTTGATGATCCTCCACAGCCTTCCTTGCTAGTAAGTTCTTCTCCTCTTCATCCTTTCACATTATGTTTAAGTTTTTTTTTTTTTTTATTATTATTTGAGTTCAATTCAACCCAATTAAATAACCTTGGATTAGGCATGGCTTTCAGTCCAGCTTAGGTCAACCCAAATTCAACCTAACCCTAACCAAAACCCAATTTAACCAAAACCTAGTCTAATTTAACCTACACCTAGCTTAACCCTAACCAAAACCTAGTCTAATTTAACCTACACCTAGCCTAACCCTAACCAAAACCCAGCCTAATCCTAACCAAAACCCTATTCTAACCTAAGCCAAATCCTAGCCCAACCTTAACCCAAATCTAGCCTAACCCAAACCCAAACTCTAATCTAACCTAACCAAAACCCAAACCCTAGTTAAAGCTAACCAAAATACTAACCTAACCCTAATCCCAAACATTAGACTAACCCTAACCATAATCCTAAACCCAACTCAAGTCCAACCCATATCAAAATAGATCCACCGCACATCTAACCCAATTCTAACCCAGGTTCAACCCACGTCCAACATGCGTCCATCCCAGGCTCAACCCAAGTTCAACTCAAGCCTAACCCAGGTCAACCTAAGTTCAAACAAATCAAATTCACATTGTAACCAAGCTTGGTTTTGATCTGCTCAGCTAAACCCTAGCTAATTTTAGCTCATTCTTTGTCCAAGTCTAATCCAATGTAAATTTACGTTAAGTTGTTTTATATGTTATGTACTTTCATGTGTATGTCATTTCATTTATAGTTTCATGTTTCACATTGCATGTGTAGTTTCACAAAAAAAAAGGATAAAAGAAAAAGGAGGAGAACCTCCCACAAGATGGTTATTCTAAGAATAGAAACCTAGGTTAGTCAAATAGTTACCCTAATTATTCCTATGGACTATAATATATAAAACAAACTACCTTACCCCCTAAGAATAGAGGAAATGCCCTAGTATGAAGTAAGCCATGGTTACTGACAAAAGCATTTCAAACTGCCTTGAAACTAAGAAACTCTATACATGCCATTATCATGACACTCAAGAAGGACTTACAATTATAAAGTTGGTTAAAGTTGAAGGATATCAATGTACCTGGAATGACGAAAAGCCATGGACATCCTGACTTGGGACGTTATTCTCAAAGTCAATATTAGTCCACTCAGTAAAATTATTTATATAGTATGTCTCACTTCCATCTAGAAATCCCTCCTTCTCGACTATGTCCTTCAATGTAGGAATGTCAACACATTCAAACTCATCAATCTAATATTTCTTGTTCTCATCCTTTGACATTATCTAATCAAACAAAACTTATTATCCGTCTTTTCCAAACTTTTCAATAATCATTTTTTGGATAAATCTTCTCGTCTTGATGGTTAAATCACTTTATCCATGCCTTTTCATGACACACAATCAAGGAATCATAAGTCTCATCTTTTTTGCGCTTAATTCTTTTGAAACTCCAATTTAGATCCTTCCTTCACCTTTGGCGCATCAATTCTGAAAGTCTAATCACCCAATCTGAATAGCATGGGTCATTATATTAATCGAGAGTTTTTTTAGGGCTCACAACTCTTGAGATATAATTAACTACGAGGGCATGCCTTGTAGGGAACCCAACCCCAAAATAAAATAAACATTATCTTACACTTGTAAGGTAAGATAAAAAATCATGTTTCCATAGAATTACATAGGTATTCATCATCCGAAAGATTAAAACCATTTTAAGTTTATATTTCCTTCTTTTGGGAGGTATATCACTCTTCACATGTCACACTCGATAATTTAGATAGAAGTCTTCAAAAAATTCTATGGTGTGTGATGCCACAAAAAATCCCCGACTGCCATTATCAAAAAAATTTAAAAGTTTTTATATCTATAATTTCAATTTAATATAATCATTTGATAATTTTTAAAGCATTAGTCTTGTCAACTCAAATTTTTTTAAGGAGAATCAGATCATCTCAATGAATTTGAAAAGTAGACCCCTTAAGTTCAATTTTTTATTCAACAAAGCCACCATCAAGGAAATTAAGAGTATTTATATCTATAATTTCAATTGAATATTGTCATTTGATCTTTGATTGAGCATTAGTCTTGTCAACTCTAGTTCTTTTAAGGAGGAGGAATAGACTAACTAGCTTAGTGAGAGTTTAGCCTTGTCAACTTTGATTTCTATGAGAATGATTAGAATGGCCAAAGTGAGATTTACGACTCTACCCTACAGAACTTGTATCTTCAACACCAAAACTTTTCATTTGAGTCTTCTCTTGAACAACAAGTTCTTCTTCTTGATTAGCATATGTTTATTCGCACATTGTTTCATCTTCTCTTTAGAGAAAATATTATCATACACTTTATTTAAAGTAAGTATCTCCAAATCATATAAGATATTATATCTAAAAATATATATATTTTGAAAGCAATGAACATAATAAAATTAATGAAAAATATTTTTCATCATAAGTAATCTCCATGACCGCATCATAGATAATTTCTATAAAGGTATTAAGAGATCTACAAGAAATGCTCATTCACTGTTTTTCCAAGTTTACCATTAATCTTTCGGTTATCTTCTCCTTCAAAACATCTTACAAATTTTAATTTATCTGCTAAAGATGAATTAAAGTTGAAGCCTTTTGATCCATGCATTGATTCTCCTCTGATGTCCATGATGAGAGCATATTATCATGGTTGAACGTTCTTTTGTTGATTAATATATTTCAGCCCTTATGCTCTTACTTAGCATGCATTAATTTAACAATGCTCAAATTAATCAATCTTAACATTGCCTAAATCATCTTACGTCTCCATCTTTTAAATTATGACACATGTAGTAGATTGGTGTCAATTTAATCAAAGCGAACTATTGCTTGTGTGGTTAAATAGCTCATTTACACCGTGCTTACTAGTTATAATGTTCACTTGTAAATTTATATACACTACATCATACATCACTCACCAAATTGTTGGTTAAAATTGAGCTTGTTATTTACTAGATATTGTTTTTTCAATTGAAAAATTTACTAAAGTGCTTACTTGCAAACAAATCACATTAGCATAGCTATCTTGTACACTTTTTTTACCCCCTTGCATGTTTTTTTTTAATTTTTATTAAAGTATTTCCTTACACCTATTTAATGGACTTTAAAAATAAGTTGTTAAGTGCTTATCTAAAATTGTTTTTTATGCATACAAGGTTTGGTAAATGTGTAAGAACTCCTAGTCTTATTATTATTTTTTTAATCCTCGTGGTTTCCCGAAGAAAAAATTGAATATGATTGCCCGTTCATTTGATGATAGCGACCAATTTAGCTTTTCAAAAATATAGAGTTAAATATGTTTTCTATGATTAAATTTGTCCATGACTTCCATATTTTATATTTATTGGCAAGGCAAGCTGTGGCTTTTCATTTTTTTATGCGGCTTTGATTTTTGATTTCGAGGCCTCAGTGGCAAAATAAAATACTAAATAACTAAAGCACGGCTTCCAAAAGTATGGTTTTGATTAGTTTGATGAGAAAGTATACATTTATTTGATTAGTTTGATGAGAAAGTTTAGGGTAGTTTCTTTAGTCCGGTGGCATTTTGAAAACATATCTATATTATTTGGGTAAATTGTGTTTTGACAACTTATGCGTTTTTAAAATATTGAAAGCGACGTTTTTACACCGCAGCTATCTAGGTGCGATAGTAACTTTCAGGCAGCGGTCTGTCATTTCCAAACAAATAAAAATTTTTAATAGCTACCGCACCTAGCTTATCAAAAAAATAAAAATTTTTAATTGTGCGCTATGTATGTAAACGTTGTTGTTAAGTTAAATCAAATTTTTGCTTGTTCCATTCATTAAATTCGGATTTACTAAATCCACTTATTAGTTCGATTTAAAGGATTTAGAACAGGAAAATAATATTTCAAATAGATTTATGTCATGCAACTCAAATGGATTTAACTGGATTTAATCTTAATTGAACCAAACATTATTTTGAATTTAATGATTGGATTTAATAAATCTGGATTTGCCATATTTGCTAAATCCTATTTAAATCCTCCTTGCAGCCAAACACCCCCCAAATAAAATAAATAAAAACTATCAATCAACTAAATTTATAAATGTGAAAATCAAGCTCGTTTTTAATGAACTCTAATCAAATAGCTCGTTTAGCCTTATCAAACAAAGTCTGTGCTTTTATTAATTGAGCATGTTTAGCCTTATTAACAAACCTAGCTAAGCTTATTAATTGAGCAGCTCTTCCAGCCTTATCAATTTGAGTCTGAGTTTATTGATTGAGCAGCTTGTTTGGCTTTGTTGCAGCATCAAATTGAGAATATTTGTGCTGATTAAGCTTATTAAATTTGTATAAATACTAATTTATTAAAGCTTAATCAATTAAAATAACTAAAATAAGTTTTCAAATTAAAATTTTCATTCTATAAGTTTTTATTTTTTAAACCAAAATTTAAATGAGAGATAAATGCACTAAAAAAGTTAAGGACGTAAATTCGGGTCAAAAGACGGGTTCGGTCACCCAGCCCGAACGAGACCCGAATAATAAATTGATTGAAAAACTCAACCCACACCCTTTCTGAAATATATTCGGGTCAATCCTAACTCAGATTTTTTGAGTCTAGTTCGAGTCGTGTTGCCTTGACGGGTTAATTTTTGACACCTAGAAATGTCAATTTGGGCAGCAGGTTGAGCACATCCAACCCAAAATGACCCGATCAGAATGAACAATAATAAACGGGTTGAAAAACTCAACCCGAACTTGACCTAAAAAATATTCAAATAAATCATAACACAAATTTATCGAGTAATCGTGCCTAGTCAACTTTTGACACGCCTAAGAAATGCACACTAGGGTAAGTAATTCTCTTTTTGATGTGAGCATAAATGTTTTTAGAAAAAATGACATGGCAACACCGCTAGCCTTTTCCATTGGAAAACTCTCCCCACTACAAGTTTTAAGGGCGTTTACATACAAACCACCCAATTTCCATATATTTACATATCTAACTTCTAAACTTTGATTTTTACATCTAGACAACTCCAATCATTCTTATCATTTAAAAAATACCATCTTTCTAAATTTTTAAAAATTGAAATGCACCTTTTCATGCATATAGAAGGTGGTATGTATGTAAATATTGAAGTATAGATCTTAGACATGCAAATATATAAGAATTGAGTAGCATTTATATAAATCTTCCTAAGTCAAAAATACCACCGTTCCGCTTTATATAGGAAGTTAAATTAAAATTCTCTTATAACTAATTCAAATCTTAATTACTAGTAAATAATATGATTATTTCAATTCAAATCATACTAGCAATTTAAATTATCATGTGATTAAATGAATCTTAGAATTTAAATAATCCTAATTAAGGGTAATAAACTCTATTCATAGATTAAGATGATCATATCAATCATAGTGAGAGGTACATCTAGAATAAAATATTAAAATCAATTTGTATTGATTAATATATACACTAAAGAATTATAAATTTACATCAAATACAAACCTAAGCGAAAACAAAGAACCCAAATACCTGCTAAGGAAACAAATTGGCTGCAGAAATTCCAACGGCTTTAATCTAAGAAAATTACTGTTTTTAATTAATTCAGATTAGCCATTAATTCTTCAGTTAAGTGATCAAGTAAAACCAAAATTGCGGGGGAAAATATTGCATCAGGACTCCTAACCTAGAGCTATGTTCGGAGTCCACTATGTTACAACAAACATAAAAAAAAAAAAAAAAACACTTTAGCGCAGGAGAACATTATTCCTGTGTTATTCCGCATTATTTAGGTGTTATTGTAGTGGTATTCATGTGTTATTGTGTTCTGGGAATATTCTCAGTGTTATAATAACACAATAACACATCAATACCACCACAATAACACCTGAATAACACGTAATAACACAGGAGAAACACATGAGAAATATTCTCCTGTGTTACCATGCCGGATCACAGGAAAGCGTGTGCGCTTTTTTTAAGTCACGTGTCCGCATGTGAGTGGACTCCGAATGTAGCTCTACGTTAGGAATCCTCATGTAATATTTTTCCAAATTGAGGCCAGCATATAAAACAGAATGCATCATGATTCCAGACCAAGGGAAAAATTCTATATGCAAAAGGTAGATGTAGCAAGATAGCAAAAGAGATTAATGAGAAATAAACAAAATTTATATACATAATTTTGAACTTTGGTTGAATAAAAGAAAGCTATTTAATATCTTAAAAGGAAGCAAGATAATCTATATAAAAAAATTAAAAAAAAAATCAGCTATAAAAATGCATAATCAATTTCATTTAAACTTATTTAGAGTGAGATAAATGTAACCAATATGAACAGAAATATACATAGAATGTCTTATACGGTTCTAAGACAACAGGAATAAAATGATCTTAAAACATACATCCAGAGTTTATTTGCACTTTATCTTGACCCAGCTGAGGTGATCTCGTAATTGTCATAGTCAATAGGTAGGCATGCATGTTGTCCAACCTATGAAGTGTGCAATTTACCTGAAACACTTGGTAAACAAGTAAGCACATTCAAACATAAATTTATTATGACCAAAATTAAGATAACGACTCTTGAGGCTGGGGTTAACAAACGGTGGCGGTCAGGTGGCGGTCAGGTGACATTAATTTGGAGGTTCAAAATTCATTTAATGTAATTATAAATGACATGTTTCTAATTTAATTACTCATATAAAATTTTACATGCAAGGGACACAACAATTAAAATAACATTGCTTTAAACAATAAAATTACAAATTCTGTGGCATGTGAACAAAACATTAAATTGAGGGCAAAATAGTAAGAAAGTTATTACACACCTCTATTACTTGAACTGTTGAACATATTGTAGAGTGAGGATTTCCTAACTGAAAAAAACCAATGAAAAATTGGCAACTTTATCAGAAATTTGCATTTCCAACATATTTTCATCCTTGGAAGAATCAAAGCCGGAAACACATTCTATTGCTAAAAAACTTGATGGGAAAAATTGATTCCGTCGGATTTTAGTAGAAAATCAGGCAAAAATTAAGCAGAAGACATGTTTGAAATATAATTAAGATTTTAAACATAAAGGCATTATCTTAGGATCATTATAAATTAAACAGAAACAGAAACACACTTTCTGCTAAATCTCTTTATAAAATAAAATATTTAAATGAAATCTTTCGCTTCATAATCATTGTATGGCACAAAAAGAAAGTTTTACCTCTAAAACGTGAATCAAATTTTAGTACACAAGTAAAGCACATATAGGAGAAGTAGATTGAAAGCTAACAAAAAAATTTGCTACTTTTAAAGAATGATTCGGGAAAAACTGTGTCTTAAGAATTTGGCGACATATTCCACTTACCAACAAACCCACCCAGGTATCAAGTCAAGAACTGCATGTGATAACAGTAACAATATAGAGAAAAGGAATGGAAATAAATAGTAATATATTATGATTCCAAATTGAATATACAAGCAGTCCTATTCATAGAAAACAATCCATATATAAAACAGAGACAGAGTGAACCAGACCGGTTCGACAATAAACTAAACCAACAACCTATAAAAATATATTAACACCCCTCCTCAAATTGAACATATTTGTTACAAATGGTAAATTTGTTGCGAAGAGTCTTGAACCTTGAGTTTGAAAGAGTTTTTGTGAATAAATCTGCAAGTTGATCAATTGTATTGATATGATGAACCATGAAAGTGTTGTTTTTGATGCATTCTCGAATATAGTGACAATCAATCTCGATGTGCTTAGTACGGGCGTGGAAAATATGATTATTTGCCAAAACTATAGCTGAAGTGTTGTCACAGTAGAGAGATGTAAGAGTAGTAATATTAATTTGAAAATCAAGAAATGTCGTAACCAAACAATCTTCGTCGTCGTGGTAGCTAAAGCTCGATATTCAGCTTCAGTTGAGGACCGAGCAATGGTGGCTTGCATTTTAACTGTCCAAGAGATAAGTGTAGATCCAAAGAAGACGCAGAATCTAGTAGTGGATTTACGATTTGTAGGATAACCAGCCCAATCAGCATCAACAAAGGCAGTGAGTTCTAAAGATCTTGGAATGATGGGTAATCCAAGATGAATAGTGCCTTGGAGATATCGAAGGATACACTTTAACAAGTAAAAGTTGGTTTGAGTTGGTTGAAGCATAGTTTGACTGCCGTTGTTTATGGCATAAGCAATATCTAGTCGCATAAAAGTCAAACACTGTAAAGAACTAATTAGTTTAGAATAAAAAGAAGGAACATGAAATAAAGTGTGATCAGAGAGGTCAGAAGACTTCCATGTTTTGGTTAGATTTTGCATAGGCTTAGAATTTTTCATTCCCAAGGTGTGAAGAATTTGTTGTGCATAAGTTGGTTGATTGAGATGTAAACCATATATGGTATGAGTTACTTGTAGGCCGAGAAATTTATAAATGGAGCCGAGAATCTAATATTAAATTCATTGTGTAGGCATTGAAGAATGGTGTCAATATTATGAGAATCATTTCCAGAGAGTAAGATATCATCTACATATATCAATATATACATATGAGTATTGTTGGAGTAATATGCGTATAAAGACCGATTTGCAGAGCTAACTTGAAAGCGAAGAGACTGAACATAAGTAGTGAAGGAGTGATGCCATTGCCGAGGTGTCTGCTTAAGTCCATAGATAGCCTTTTTGAGTTTACAAATGTAAGTGGGATGAAATTGATCGAGAAACCCTTGAGGTTGTTGCATGTAAACATGCTCATTGAGAATACCATGAAGAAAGATGTTGGAAACGTCAACTTGAAGAATATTCCAACTATAGGTAGTTGTGATGGTTAGAAAGACGCAAATTGTAGAAAGTTTGACAACTGGGCTGAATGTGTCAAGAAAATCCTTGCCTTCTTGTTTGTTGAAACCCTTGAGTCATTAGTCGAGCCTTGTACCGAGCTATTGTGCCGTCCGAATAAACTTTGGTTTTGATGGTCCACCTGCAACCAAAAATATTATAAAGGGATTTAGGAGGTGTCAATTCCCATGTCCCTTGATCGTGTAAGGCTTGAAATTCATAATACATAGCATTTCTCCAATGTTCATGTTGAGCAATCCTTGTATAAATTGTGGGGTCATTAATTATTTGATGAGTAAGATTAAAAATTTGTCGTGGTTTAAGACTTCCAGTTTTACTCCGAATACGCATAGAATGAGATGGAGGAGGTAAGGAAGCAGAATGTGAGATACCATGGTTTTGTAAGGGAGTTTGGTGGAGTGGGGAATAAAGGAATTGTAACGAGTAGGTGGTAAGGAAATAATGGGGCTGTCACGAGTAGGAGCAAAATTTTGAATAGACTGATTGTGTTGTTCTGTACTGACAGAGGTAAGTGTAGGTCGGTAGGATTAATGGGAAGGAAGAGAAGGTGACAGAATCGCTGTGGATGGAACAAGTAAGAGTGGGGGAATAGATGATTCATGAGGATTCTAAGAAGAATCAAAAGGATTCTGCCGCTGAGAAGGAAAAATAGATTCATTGAATATGACATGACGAGAAACATAAATTTTATTAGTTGATATATCCAAGCATTTGTAACCTTTTTGGAGGGGGGCATAGCCTAGAAACAAACATTCTTGGGATAAGGGTTTAAGTCTGTGGTTAAGATAGGGTTTGAGCCAAGGAAAATATTGACAACCAAATATTTTTAGGTGATCATAAGTGGGTTGTTTGTGAAATAAAGTTTCCTATTGAAGTGTTTTAGTGGGTAGACGATTAATAAGGTAGCACACAGTGAGAATAGTATCTGCCTAAATATGAGTAGGTACATAAGCATCATGCAAAAGGGTGCAAACTGTTTCTTTATGATGTCAATGCTTTCTTTCAACGACACCACTCTGTTCGGGAGTGTACGGACAAGTGTATAGATGCTGAAACCAAACTAAGCAAGATGATTCTTAAAGTTAGAGTTACAAAATTCACCTCCACCATCCACTCTAAGTATTTTAATAGAAGATCTTAGTTGATTTTTAGCAAGACATTTAAATTCTTTACTTTAAGTGAAAGTACCATTTTTATGTTGAAGCAAGTATACCCAAGTAAAGCAAGAAAAATCATCAACAAAAATGACATAGTATTTATAATTTTGATACGAGGTGGTAGGAGAGGGACCCTAGACATCAAAGTGAATAATTTGTAATGGTGTCGTAGCCTTGTTATGAGATTTGGCAATAGGTAATTTTGTACACTTGGAAACATTACATGAATTACAGATGATTTTGGAGCTACCATACTGTATAGTAGAAGCTAAAATTTTTTGAACATGATTGTGGGGAAGCCCATGACGTCTATGCCAAAGAGCTGGAACATGTTTAACTGGTTGAAGGTAGTTGAGTGGGGTACAGCCCTTGAATGCAATGTCCTTCAAAGAGAGCTTTGTTAGTCTGCACATCCTTAATTGAGTATACGTTAGTAGTAAACGTAATAATGCAAGAGTTTTGAGTAGTTAGCTTATGAACTGAAAGTAAATTGAAAGCTAAGTTAGGTACATGGTGAATATTTGAATGTAAAAGCTTACGAGTGGGAGTACCAAGAAGCCCTTAGCCAATGTGAGCAATAGGAAGCTATTGACCATTACCCATAGAAATAGAGTTCACCTTTATAGTCTTCGATATTGTGAAGCTGATGTGTATTGGCCATAAGATGTTGAGTAGCACCGCTGTCCAAGATCCACTATTGATTAATATGGGATGTAGAGTCTAAGACAATAACGGTAGTGGGCTGATAGTTATTATCATGTCTGTGCCAACATCGAAAAGCAGAGTGCCCAACTTATTACAGATTTAGCAAGTAATATTGTTCTATTTGAGGGTTGCACTTTGGAAGAATCGAAGGACTGCTTGAAAGGACCACCATTTTGTTGATTTCGGTTGGAATAGGTGTTAGATTGGTTCTTTATCTTGCTATGATAGGAAGTCGCCAGAGTTTTGGTGGTGTGATGTTGAGCATCTTTAAGTTCTTCTTGAGCCAAAGTTCCTCACTACATAGAAGGAGGTAGAGATCATCCAAACTAATTGGTTGGAGATGAGTGTGAATTAAAGTTTTAAAGGCATGATAGGTAGATGGTAGGCCATTAAGAGTATAAAGTATGATATCTTCGGCTTCAAGAATGACACCCACCGTGGCAAGAATATCAACTTTGTATTTAATGTCAGAATGATATTGAGTCATAGTTCTATCACCTTTTGGGACGTCATGGAGTTCATTTTTAAGTTGTAGAATATGAGATCGGTTAGAGGACTGAAGTTTTCCTTCAATTGTGGTCCAAATTTCAGCACAGCTTTGAAGATTAAGAAGATAGAGTAGAATGGATGGTGAGACAACGGAGTAAGGGGCAGCAGTAAGGTTTTGATCCATAAAGATCCATTTGCTATAATCATAATTGGGAATGGTATTGCCAGATGAATCTTGGATGAATTTATAAGGGCAGTAGCAAGAGCCAGGAAATCCTTCATACCCATTGGCACAAGATAATTTAAGCACTTATGCCTTCCATATGAGGGTGATTATCAGCGGTAAGGGCCACAGAGATAACATTTCTTATGTTTCCTAGAAGAAATTCTAATTGGGTAGAAATTGGGCGATATGTTGGAAGGGAATTGATGGAATTTGTAGCCTTAACAGAAATGGTAGAAGTGCAAGCATGAGTGCTTATGAAAGAAATAGTCGGTTCTTGAAGACAAGAATCACAACTGAGAAAGCAATAGAGGTTAAAAAAAAAAGAGATTGAATCCTTCAGAGAAGTAGCAAAAGAAGACCAGAAGCAAATCATAAAAACTCAAATAAAAAACATAGTAGAATCACCTGTGAAGAGTTTTTGGTGACTCTCTGTGCTTGAAGCCAGCGGCTAGGTCATTCAATCAGCTCCTTCGCAGACAGTTGCAAGCGATTTTGACCAGTACCCTGTGAGAGGAAGCCGAGGAGCTGGCCATGCTTCTTAAATTGAGAGAAGGAAGATGACATACCCACTTGAGGCATGCGAACCAGAGAAGACCGAGAGAAAGAGGAGTGTTGCAGTTTTTTGGCTTCTGGAATTCACGAATGAGAGAGGCAATCGAAAAAATGAAAGAAATGGCTGATTTTCGGTTCAGAAGATAACAGGCGACTGAAAAGATGAAAAGGAAAAAAGGTTGATTTCGGGTTCAGAAGTCTGCAATCACAAGTCCGAGAGGAAGAGTAGGTGTTGTGAGGCAAAGAAGCTTTGACTCCATGATAACAGTAACAATCCAGAGAAAGGAATGGAAAGAAATTCTATATTATTATTCCAAAATGAATATACCAGCAGTCCTATTTATAAAAAACAATCCACACATGAAACAGAGACAGAGTGAACCTGACTCGTTCAACAATAAACGGAACCAACAACTTATAAAGGTACATTAACAACATACACGTTGAATAGACAGCAAGCATACTTGTGATGTAGAACACTCACGTTCAGGGCATTCAACAATAAATCCTGCATCCCATAAAAGTCAAACATTAATATTTCATAGAACCTCACACAGTAAGAGAAAATCAAGAAGTTGATCATCTTACTTGTCTTTCAAATTCTCATCTTCTGTCTTATTTTTTAAGAAAATAAAAATACATGCATGATGTGAAGTGAATCTATAAATCCAAACAAAATTTAAATAGTTAAACAAATAATAATAATAATAATAATCAAAATAAAACTTCAGATAGAAGAAAGGAAGAAAACTTACAAGAGTTGGAGAGTTTGGATAAAATAGACCTCTGTTGGTTGAGAAATTGCTCAACCTTATGATGCATGTCAGGAATTTGTCGAGAGGACTTCGATGGGCTAAATCAGAAAAAACAGCATGGGGATATGGTTCACCAAAATGGTTCCGCATGACAGCAATGGCAAAAATGAGGAATGGAGGGGGGAAGGGAGATGACGGTTTATCGAGGTATTCCACGAATTTTCAAGAAAATTTGTCAAAATTCTCATATGACTTCCCAATATACATGTGATGCGTGCTAGAAAATTCACAGCGTGCTAGAAAATTCACAGTGGTAGAGTAATGGATTATTGTCTTAGCGTTGCACGAGAATTCAGCACACACAAATAGCAGAAGAGAAGTAAGCAGGAGGAGCCACCTTAACTTTTTACGTGAAAAAACCTTGAAAAGGGAAAAAACCACAGGGTTTAGCCCAGTTGAAATAATCCACTATGAATGATGAGTACACAGGTCCATCCTTCTCCTAAATAGGGAAGATGAAATTACAAAATTGTATAACTATAATCTAGCTGCAGTTCTTGATGTCAGCAGGTGGTCATTATTAATTGTTGTGAAGATAGTAGTTCATCGTGAGTGTTGTAGATGGTTGCTCCAGAAGTGTTGATTGATCAAAGAAGCCATAATAAGCAGTTACGGTAGCTGTGGACCACATAGAGCGTAGTGGCGAGTATGAATGACGTTCGTAGGTCGCTGGGGCCGAAGTCGGGAGTTGCATAAGCTGATGACCACGTAGTTCGTTTAGGCAAGTATGAATGATAGCCGTAGGCCACGGGGGCCGGAGTCAGGAGCAACACGAGCTGTGAACTAGGTAGACCGTAGGGCTGAGTATGAATGAAGTCCATAGGTCGCGGGGGTCGAAGTCGGGAGTTGCACGAGCTGTGAACCACGTAGGTCGTTGTTGACAGATGGACCGTAGTGATGATCTCATGTCTCACAACAATGTGTGACAGTGTCTGGTTGGTGGTGATCAACGGTGATGGTCGACAGTGGCTGACAGCGACCGACGGGTGTCGACGAAGGCCTGCGGTGGCCAATGGCGATCGACGATGGTCGACGACAGTCGGGATGGTGTTGGACTTCAGGTCCTTCTTAGAGCTTTCAGTTCTCTCTAAAGCTTCAAGTCTCTCCCCTCATGCGAGGGGTGAGACTCTAATTATAGTATTCTGAGTGTCATTAATGTCTGAATATGAATCATTTTGATCAGACGGTCCGGAGAGCTTCCTCCGATCAAACGATGTTTAATGAACATTTGAGTGTCTAAACAATGTCGGAATTGCGCAATCTTAGGCTCATTAGATTTATCTTGTCAAGACGCTCGATTCGACTATAAACTGTCAAATTCGGCAACCGTTTGACCTTGCAAATGTGTCCAAAAATATTTCAAGAATGGTTTAATGACTTGATATGTGCTTAATTTGACTCGGATTGGAATGACTTTGATATTATTAGACTTGTCTCATCAAACCGGTCAATTTGAATATAAGTTTGTTAAAATCAGAGCTTTATATGAGTTTTTATCAAGATTTGAACAATTCTTACTCGAAATATTATGTCAAGATTCGTGTCATACTTGAGATTCGTGCCAGATAACGAAGATTTTTTGGTGGCGTATTAGTTGCTCTTATTTTTGGATGAGTATATATATGTATATATATATATATATATATATGTATATATATATATGTATATATATATATATTGGTTTTACATTAATAATCCCTTTTAATTACACGCGTAAGTGAAATTCCTTCAGCACAAAGAAATTTGGGTATCTTAAACGATGGGGAGCTGAAGCGGAAGCGGGATCCGCGACGAGCAGGTGTTGGAGCCGAATTTTTTTTATTGAGTATTAATAGCCCAATCTCTTTTTGAGGCTATAAATAGGTCTGAAGTAAAGGGTTGAGAGGAAGACGTGGAGTAGATTCGTGGCAGGGCATTGCGGCGGTGCGTCGTGGAGATGCGTCAATGTAACACGTTGCGGCGGAGCATTGCGATGAAGCGTCGCGGTGGGGCATAGAGGCGACCCGCTGTGGTGAGGCGACACGGCGAGGCGGTGATGTGTTGGGTCGAGACATTGCGGCAACGCTTTGCGTTCGAGCGTTGCGGCGGTGCATCGTGGCGGAGCCTCGCAGTTGGGCGTTACGGCTACGTGCTTGTTGCGGCGGTGCGTAGCGGCGATGCGTCGCGGCGAGGCGTTGCAGCGGAGCATCGTGGCAACGTGACACGTTGGGGCGGTGCATCGTGGTGGGGCGTTGCGGCGACGCATTGCGTTGAGTTGAAGACTATTATCCGTGATCATGATTTCCTAAGAAGAAGAAAGTTGTACTGTGTAGCGGTGAAGAGTTGCAGTGCAAAGTTGCGGGGCAGAGTTGCGGTGTCGAGTTGCAGTGTCGAGTTGCGGTGCAGAGTTGTGGTGCCGAGTTACGGTGCAGAGTTGAAGTGTAGAGTTGCAGAGCAGAGTTGCGGCGCAGAGTTGCGGTGCCGAGTTGCGGTGTAAAGTTTCGGCGCAAAGTTGCAGCCCAGAGTTGCGGTGCGAGTTGAGGCGCAGAGTTGCGGCCTAGAGTTGCGGTGTCGAGTTACGGTGCAGAGTTGTGGCGAAGAGTTGCAGGGAAGAGCTTCGACGAAGAGGAAAGTCATCCCCATCCTGTGTAATAGGTAAGCACCGAGATCTTTATTCGCGTTGCGTCGAAGAGGAAAGTCGTCTCCGCCATGTGTAACAGGCAAACAATGGGATCATCTTTCTCGTTGCGGCAAAGTGGAATGTTGTCACTGTTTTACGCAGCAGACAAACAATGAGATCTTCTTCCTTGTTGCAGTGAAGAGGAAAGACATCCTTGTCCTGCGTAGTAGGCTAGCAACGGGATCTTTTTTCTGGTTGCGGCGAAGAGAAAAGTTGTCCCCGTCCTGTGTAACATTTTTGATCATCTGATGTGGCATTTGTAAATGATGATAATGTATTTCTTTGTTTCTTCTACAGTTGTTGTAGCTTCTTAATTGTGCAAAATTCTGCAATTAAAGTTAACACACAAATTTTTATAAAATGAAGAATCGCATACCTTTTGTGTTTCATGCCTTCCTAGGTTGTGCCCTCTCAGATCAATGTCTTGTAGGAGCTTGAACCGGTACCTTCTAAGGCTCGTAGCCTTCCGAGGTTTTTGGTGAAGCCCCTCTTGGGTTCGTCTTCCAGCGGCATGGTAGCTTCTTATCGGGTCTTGTCTTCTGGGCTTGACTTCCAGGGGCATGGTTGAAAAGAGAATCCATTGAGGATGTAATACCAGTTCTGATTTATATAACCGAAGATGCTTGACGATATTAACTTGTAATGAACAGAGTCATATGAAATTCACTGAGGATGGTTGACCTATCTTAGGTTGTTGGTCGAAGCTTTTTCTTGATGACCGTAATGTGTTATGGAAGAGGTTAAAGAAAATCCACCAATGATTTTTGACCTATCCGACTGTGTATCAAAGCTTTTGCTTGACGACTGTAGCCTGTAATGGAATAGGTCGAATCAAGTTCTCCTCGGATTGATTAAGCCTAGAATAAGGTGTTAGAGATGTTTTGTGTTTCTCGAGACTAAAACATAGATCGCAATGGACCGTATATTTTTTTGGAAATATGGCTACAGCCATACTCAAGAAAAATGTTTGACAACTTATTTACTTTTGAATCTTTTTGCCCCCCAGCGTGAGCATTTTCCATGTGAGCTTGTAAAATAACCCATGTATCGGGCCTTAAAGAGATCAGCTTCTTGATGTAGTTGAAGAAGAACTCCAATACGATGAGGGGGCGTTAAGGAAATGTTATTTGCGGTGAAGATTGCCCCTCAATACAAGAGCGATTCTTGTAGACGTTTAATCTGAATGAAATGTGGGATGACTTCCACATTACAGTTGTGCCCGGGATGTTAACATAAACTACTTTTCGAGACTGCAGTGAAGGTTGCCCCCCCCATCCTGAAAGAAGTTGTGAAATACTTTGTATCTGAATAAGAAGTGAGAAGACAACTCTACTACAATCGTGCCCAGGACGTTGACGTGAACGACCTTTCAAGACTGCAGTGCAGGTTGCCCTCCACATTGAAGAATGCATTGAAGATAATCTTCATGACGTGAAGGAGCTTCCTTCGCTAGTTGGATGAAGTACATTATTGGGAAAGGAAGTAGGGGCTCGGTGTACAGAGTTGAAGACAATGTCGAACGAGATTTTGTTTCCCACAGACGGCGCCAAATTGATGCATGCCAAAAAATTAACAACGGTAGAGTAATGAATTATTATCTTAGCGTTGCACGAGAATTCAGCACACACAGATAGCAGAAAAGAAGCAGGAGGAGACGCCTCGACTTTTTGCATGGAAAACCTTTGAAAGGCGAAAAAACCATGGAGTTTAGCCCAGTTGAAATAATTTCTTATGAATGATGAGTACACAGGTCCATCCTTGTCCAAAATTAGGGAAGATGGAATTACAAAATTGTATAACTATAATGGCTGCAGTTCTTGATGACAAACAAAAGTCATTGTTGATTGTTGTGGAGGTAGTAGTCTGTCGTGAGTATTGTAGATGGTTGCTCCAGAAGTGTTGATTGGCCAAAGAAGCCGTAGTAAGCAGTTATGGGAGTTGTGGATCACATAAGCCTAGTGGCGAGTATGAATGACGTCCGTAAGCCGCTCGGGCAGGAGTCGGGAGCTGCATGAGCTGATGACCATGTAGTTCGTTTGGGCGAATATGAATGATATCCGTAGGTTGCGGGGGCCAGAGTCAGGAGCTGCACTAGCTGTGAACCAAGTAGGCCGAAGGGCCAAGTATGAATGACGTCCATAAGTCGCATTTGTCGGATTCGGGAGCTACACGAGTTGTGAACCACGTAGGTCGTTGTTGACACATGAACCATAGTGATGGGCTCATGTCCCACGATGATGACTGACGGTGTCTGGTTGGTGGTGATCGACGAGGATTAGTGGTGATCGACGATGATGGTCGACAGTGGATGACAATAATCGACGGGAGTCGACGACGGCCAGAGGTGGCCGATGGCGATCGACGGTAGTCGACGACGATCGGGATGGTGTTGGACTTCAGCTCTGTAGATCTTTCAATTCTCTTTGAAACTTCAAGTCTCTCTGAAGCTTCAATTCTCTCCTCTCATGCAAGGGGTGAGGCTCTATTTATATTATTCTGAGTGTTATTAATGCATGAATATGAATTATTTTGATCGGACGGTCCAGAGAGCTTTCTCCGAGCAAACATCGTTTAATGGACATTTGAGGGTCTTAACAATGTCGAAATTGCGCAATCTTGAGCTCGTTGGATTCGTTTTGTCGAGGCGCTCGATTCAACTATAAACTTGTTAGATTCAGCAATTGTTTTACCCTTTCAAATGTGTCCAAAATTCTTTCAAGAATGGTTTAATGACTTGACCTTTGCTTGATTTGACTCAGATTAGAATGAGTTTGATATCATTAGACCCGTCTCATCGAGCCGATCAGTTTGACTATAAGTTAGCTGAAATCAGAGCTCTATATGAGTTTTTATAAAGATTTGAACATCTCTTGCTCGTAATATTATCCCAAGATCTGTGTCATGCTATGAGATTCGTGTTGGATAACGAAAATTTGTTGGTGGAGTATCAATACACATTGTCTAAAAAATCCTCATGAATTATTTTGCAAGTGGAGCCATCCATATAAGCGCATTTTCTTATTGGAAAATAATAATTTTGATATAAATTTAGGAAAAATATTTTAACATCAAGTCCAATATTGTTCTTCATTTTTCTAAAACTCCAATTTGCACTTATTAAAATGGTGTTGATTAAAAATAAATCATCAGATTATAAAAGCATAACTTAATTTACAAAAGAATACATACAACATATGTACTCAATTTTCTTACGAAAACCAAATCATAAAGTCTAAAATCATTAATTGTTACATTTTTTTAAATTAATTATTACATTTAAATC
Source organism: Phalaenopsis equestris (assembly GCF_001263595.1). NCBI lineage: Eukaryota > Viridiplantae > Streptophyta > Magnoliopsida > Asparagales > Orchidaceae > Phalaenopsis > Phalaenopsis equestris. The sequence goes on along the minus strand of NW_018165767.1, from coordinate 46,625 downwards.
TATAGGTGAATTAAAAGTAAAAAGTACGTGATACTCTTTAAAAAAGAATTAAAACCACCCTAACATATAAGAAGTTGCAAATCAACAACCTAACAAGCATATATGAAAGTAAAGCATACATGTTAAACGATGTGTATGCTACTAAAAGAAAAACCTAGCTTATCATCAATTAATAAATTTACAAATAAAAATATTTTCATGATAAAAGAGGATACTAAGTTTATTTCAGCAATAGTTTAAGAAAATCGATATATGCAAGTAAGCATTTTAAAATAACCAACATTTTTCTTAAACGTGAGCTTTTGGAATTATAAAATTAAATTGTAATTCAAATTCTTCAAATGAAAACAGCAATCCCACAAATTAAGGGTCCGTTTGGGGGCAGCTTATTTGGTGTGGTGGCGTTTTGAAAATGCACTTGGCCTGTTTGGATAAACTACGTTTTAGCAGCCTATGTGTTTTCAAAACGCTGAAAACAGCGTTTTCACACCAGTGCGGTTGCAGCTTTCTGGCAGCAATCTGATTTTTTCAAAAAAAATAAAAATTTGTAATAGTCATCGTACCGAGCTTATCAACATATTATTTTTAATCAGCTTGTCAGCAGATTATTCAATAAACTGCAGCTGCCCCAAACAAACCCTTTATCATGGAAGCTCTAAATAAAAAAAAACATTAAAAATTAAACTAACCAGCAGCTAAAACCTCAGTAATAAATTAAATAATGCAAATATATATATATATATA
>NW_018165767.1:39610-45781 GCF_001263595.1 Phalaenopsis equestris | reverse complement strand
ATATATATATATATAATTTGAATTAGGCAAGGTATAAAGCTCTAAGCATTGTGCTATATCAAGAGGCAATTTAAGTGCTTGAAAGTAATGACTAAGAAACATCTAGATGATAAATGGAATGATCACAAAATAATGAACAAAATGAATCTAAATCAATTAAAGAAAATAGTGAGAGAAAAAGGATGGATACATTGACATTTAAATATCATAAAGTTTGGTTGTAAATTTATGAATATAATTAAACCAACTTGGGTTAAATGCAAGAGCACAAAATCACTCCCATGATAAAAACAACAAAATTCAAAGAATTGAAAATGGCTTCCAACTAACGGTTGCATTTATTTCTCAAGTGAAACGCATACATACAAAGAAGGGATAATACATACAAACCATCCCAAACATTGATATTTACAATTTAAGCACCCAGGTAGTTTTTTTGAACTACCGAACTGATGTATTTACATGTGCTGCGAGCCAACTATTGAGAATTTGATAAAAATAAAAAAATATGGGTTGCGGTTTTACAATTAGTTTTGATATTTTAGTGTTTGTAATAGCAAGTTTTGGGTGGCCTGCATGTAAATGCCCCAATTGCGCATTTTGATTGGATTATGAGATAAAATAAAAGAGAGCAAGAATGGTAAAAGAAAATGCTGCACAAGAAAATTTTTAATTTCAATAATAGCTGGCTGTACAACGCACAAGTCTTCTTACATACCTCGTATCCTTGTTCTTGTTTTCAAATGAGATCTAAAGCCTTTTTGTTTTTTTGCTGTTTTTCCTCCATCTCCTTGCTCAGCATTTTCCGCGGCATTGTGTTCCCCCATTTATCATGGCTCAGTCTGAGCAACAATTTAACCATCAGTACCAAAAGGGATGAGAAACCAGATTAGCAAAGCACAGATAATAATCTAGTAAACCCATTTTCAGGGTATGATGTTATTACATGAACAATTTATACACATTAACATTTAAGCTCAATATTTAAGGGAAAAATGGTGTCTAAAATGGGAAACAATTGTAATAAATACACACAGTACATGAATAGCCTACAAATTTTAAGATTGACAAATAATTACCCGTTTAAATAATAACCGAGCAAAGTAAATTCCAAAGGGCAAGTCACCATTTCAATGAAAATAAGGAAATTAAATCATATATCTAAAAACAATAATTTGGAGTATTCCATGCTGATTTAGCAACCAAAGAGCTAAAAAAGGTTATGGTTCAAATGCTGTCGGGATGCATAAATACAAACAAACAATTTGGAGCATTTAAGATGCAATGAAATAGTGAAATATTTGAGAATATTATATCCTCAAACAGCAGAAGTGTATTGGAATTATGTAAAGATTTGGTTCTAAAATAAACTAATATTTCGAAATTGTTAGAAAAAGAAATCCTGAGAATTGTTACTCATCAAGAGCTACATACCTCATAAATGTAATTTTTCCATGGACATTGCTACCCTCTGGCTTGGACCATGAAACAATCTCCTCACCTAATAGGAAAAATTTTTCCATACGGAGTCCGCACGCAGCTCTGTGTGCGGACTACAATAATACGCCATCATGTGTCTACATCAGACCCACCTCATAAAATATTAAAAAAAAATACGTCTAACCCAACCCGGACCTTTTCAAAGCTTCGAAAAGGTAAAATTTTTGTGCCGACGCTATGCAGATCGTTTTTGATAGGGAGCAGCTGCTTTCTAGCTGTTAGGGTTTAGTGTTCCGCATGCCATTTTTTCGACGTCATTTTCTCCTGCAACCGGCACGCCATTTTTCGACGTCATTTCTCTTGCAGCTGGCAGGTGACTTCTGGAAGATGGATTATAAAAATAGTGATTTTATGTATGAAATGGAGGAGATTTATCCTGCAAATAAAGAAACATATGAGATGGAAACGGAGGAGAGTTTTCTTATGTTTTTTTTTTTTTGAGGATTTTTTTCTAGTTATTTTTCAGGTGTTATATTTGGTTGTTATTGTGGTTTTAGAGTGTTGTGTTATTATTATTAGGGTTTAGTAGTTTTCAAGTTGTTTATGAGGTGTTTTTAGGGTTTCATATAGGCATTATCGAGGTGTTATTGTGGTGTTATTTGAGTGATTTTTTTGAAAGTTAGCAAAGCCTTATTATGAAAACTTTAAGGTAAGCATTCTTTATTTTGCAGTTTGGTGAAATCGGAGATAACTGTACCAACCCAACTACAAACAGATTACTTCACAACGTTATTCACAACGAAAAAGAAGCATATGAAGTATGTTGTGCTTATGCTCATCATATCGAATTTACTAGTTGCAAGAAGTGCGCTGTTTTAGCATAACTCGGAGAATATTAAGACGAAGGATTTCGTCTGTGATAAAACAAGTTTCAAGAAAGAGTTAAAGATCACTTAGACTGTTAAATACAAAAATGCAGGCAAAAAAACTGGTTGTCCAACAATGATTCTGATACGCCACCAACAAATTTTCATCATTCGGCACGAATCTTGAGGCAATATTTTGAGCAACAAAATATTTAAATCTTGATAAAAAGTTATCCAGAGCTCTGATTCAATAAACTTATAGTCAAACTGACCGGCTCGATGAGAAGGACTTAATGATATATAGATTAGTCCAATCTGAGTCAAATCAAACCCAAATAAAGTGATTAAATTATTCTTGAAAGATTTTCGGATACATTTAAAAGATCAAACGAATGTCAAATTCAGCGAGTTTATAGTTGAATCAAGTGTCTCGGCAAGACGAATCAAACGTGCCCAAGATTGCTCGATTTTGACATCGTTAAGGCACTCAAATGTCCATCAAACGCCATCTGATAGAGTGAAGCTCTCCAAACCATCCGATCAAAATGATTCATATTACTGCATTAATTGTACCCAAGACACTATAAATAGAGTCTCACCCCTAACATGAGGGAAGGAGGCTGGAGAGAGAACTTGAGACTTTTTTATGTCCAACATCATCCCTGTCATCACAGACCGACTTCGACCACCGCAGACCACCGTCGATCACCACCGATCACCACTGACCTCCGTCGACCACCGCTGATCGTCATCGATTGCCATCGACAGTCATCGATTGTCGTTGACCACTGTCGACCAGTACCGACAGTTAACGACCACCGCTGACCTCCGTCGATTACCGTCGGCCGTCGTTGACCACCGCCGATCGTCGCTGACCTCCGTCGACCACTGCCGACTGTCATCACCACTAACCAGACGTCGTCAGTCGATGTGGTACCTCGAAAAATCTAGTAATCCTTTCTCATCTATGGGACAAGGGGACTCTGTAATTATCAACTTATAGTAGATTTTTATAACTAGGCTAGACCCCGTGGTTTCTTTCCTTTACAGGTTTTCCACGTAAGAACTTCTGGTGTTATCGCAGATTGATTCCCTTTCATCTCAGAGTGTGTTGAATCCTCGTGCAACACTAAGACGATAATCCATTACTCTACCACCGCGAATTTTCTAGCACGCATCAGATTTGATACACGATTGATGGTCAAGACAATTGGACAGTTAAAAAAATAAAAGAAACTCATAACCACTCCTTAGCGACCCTGATGATAAGCAACTTTTGCGTTCCAGTAGAAAGATAAGCGAAATTCATGCATATGTGCTCAGATCGATGACACAATCAAGTATAAGAGCTACATATGCATTTAATTTTATTGATACAGAAGTTGGGGGAGTGGAGAATCTAGAATATACGAAGCAATATGCTTTCAATTTCATTCAAAGAGAGAAGTTTTAGAATTGAAATTGGCGATGCCAATTCTCAGTTGCAGTTGTTCATAGAGAGGCGGGTCGAGGATATTATGTTTGTGTGGGACTTCAAAATTGATGAGAGTGGTAGGTTGGTGAGCTTTTTTTGGAGTGACGACACGTTCAGACTTGATTATGACTGTTTTACTGATGTCATTATTTTTTATACCAGTTATATACTAAATAAATATAGTTTATGTTGTGCTCCTTTTGTTAGTGTTAAACACCATTGGCATAATGTTATCTTTGGAGTCAGATTCTTATTAGATGAGACGATTGATTCGTTTAAATGACTATTTAAAACCTTTATTGTTTCATGAATGACAAGCATCCAATAACAATCTACACTTATCGGGATCAAGCAATGACTAGAGTCATAAAAAATATTTAGTTAAATACATCACAAAGATTATGCCAATGACAATATACAAGAAATTTTCGTCAAAGGTTCACTGTGGGGGTGGGGAATAAAAATAATAATTGGTTTTCTCTATAAATGTATAAGCAAATGTGACTCTGAAGAGGAATTTGAAAATACTTGGGAGGTGATGACTGAGAAAGGAAATCTACACGACAAAGTGTGGCTAGATGATATGTATAACAGTAAACATAAGTGGTCTACAATTTTTAATAAAGAGATTTTTGGAATGAGAATTTAATCGACCCAAAAAGTAAGCCCACCAATAATATTTGTCATGATATCTCAAAGTCCACAAGTTCTATTACCGATTGTTTTCTAGGCCATGAAAATGTCATGAGAGCATGGAGGCGGAACGAGAAGAACAAGAATCTCAAGTGTGATCAATTTGTAATTACTCTAGTCGCCAAAAACAACCCAATATTGAGGTAGATGACTTTATTTTACTCAAAAAAATTGTACTCAATGTTTGAGGAAGAGTTCATACACGGATCATGCAGTCTTCAATTAGAATTATCTGAAAATTGTGATTCTAAATATTTTATTAAGAATTTGGATGATCACTTGACAAACATACCTTAGGTTGTTAATTTTGACAAGTTCAGTTCAGAGATTAAGTGCAGCTGCAGAAAATTTCAAATGATGGGGCTACTTTGTGTTCGCTCTCGACGAGTCCTCAACTTTGAATATATAAAGAAGATGTCAGATAAATATCTCTTATTGGGATGATCTGTTAATGCAAAAAGGAATATCTATAACTGTTATGGATATAAGCATCTCAAGAGCAACAAATGTGGAATGTTAATTCAAGTAGCCTCATATTTCGCGCACATATTCAAAAATTTGCATATTAAATTAGTAATAAAATACAGGGGAATGAAGAAGCAGAGCAATGCATGTTGAACTCATTGAAAAAATTATTATTGGATGTTGATGATATACTAAGTTGGATAGGTTCTCAATCCAGGCAACAACCAAAAAGGAATAAAAAACGAGTGAATAATGAATCCAACTTGAATGACCAAACGAAGAGGTGCTCTAAGAGAATATCTAATTTCTGGTTAAAAGGGCATTATGAGAAGAACAAGAGAGCAAAAAGTATATTCTTTTTTTATTTTTAATTTCAATGCTAGTTTTATTTTTTAGCTATCAATAAGTTTTTCTAACACTTATTATGGTACACAGAAAAACAAAAAGAAGCTCAACCAGCCAAGAACCAGAACCGATCCCATGTGATCCAAACTTGCGTTCAATGCCTGATTTTCTCACGCAGGTCAATATATAATGTAAAATAATCATTATTAGGTTTTTTTTTTCTGGTTCTTGCTTTTTTTGTGGTGTTACCCGTTTATAAATATTCACTCATAATTATTCCAACATTGCATAATTAGTTTTCACTACAGCCCACGTAATCATATATCGAACTGATGATGGATTCCATATGTGAGATATAACTTTCAACACAAAAATATTCAATTACATTATTCTTTTTTTCTGGAATAGTGTGTAAAAAATAAGTATATTAAATTTAACAATATTGCATACATTACTTAAGCAATTTTTATTTACATTTGGTCTTCCCGAATAGCTTTATTGCATCAATTTTTTTCAGAATTGCATAATTGTATAAATAAATTAGATCAACTGTAGCTTCAGTATCTGCAAACTGACTAATAATTGGTTAAAGAGTGATAGGACTGATGTGATGGAATTTCTTTCACTAGATGTTAGAATCCTAAACTGATATAAATGTAAATGCTAATAAAATGCCGCACTAACCCCCCATTAACTGATCCGCAATAAGTCTGCAGTTCCGCATCAATAATCCCTGTAAAATATCTCAAATAACACCCCACTAACACCGTAATAAACTCTAAATAACACAATACAGTGAATCGCTCCAATAACCTCCCCGGTTTCACTTCAATAACCCCCGCAGAACACTCCAATAACGCCGCAATAACTCCCCAATAACACAGTGTG
>NW_018165767.1:38151-39600 GCF_001263595.1 Phalaenopsis equestris | reverse complement strand
ACCGCTCCAATAACCTTTGCGGTTTCACATTAATAATCGTCACAGAACAACTCTAATAACGTTGCAATAACTCAGTAATAATCCCCAATAACACCGCACGGTGAAACTCTCCAATAACTTCCGCAGAACACCTTTAATAACTCCGAAAACCCCCCCAAACCCCCCCCCCCCCCCCCAATAACAACGCGCGGCCCTAAACCCTAAACCCGATGTCGTCTATTTTTGTGTGTTTAGATTCAACGGTCGAGATCGAATCAGAAAAAGGAGCCATTCTACTCAACATATGAAATCGTGGGTTGATGGGGCGTATATGTGAAAAATGCGACCAACAGAAACCCGCTGCATGGTCTTGTGGAGCGGTCATGATGTTATCCCGGTGTTATTCGGGTTTTATTACGGTTTTATTTGAGTTGTATTTGCAGCATTAGTGGAGTGACGATCGCGAACAGAGTCAACGACAACGTGGAAAGCGCGGCGAATGAAAGAGCGAAGCGCAGAGTTCGGATCAGCCGAGGATGACGTGAAATAAATAATTTAAGGAATAAATTATTATAAGACTTATAATAAGAAATAAATAATTTATTCCTTCCTAGTTATGAGGAATAAATTCTTTCCTTAATATAAGGAGATATTTTCTTTTCATATATTAGAAATTATTTGTTTTCCTAATTTATATTGTTTCCTATTATCTTCTAATAAATAATACAAATTAATTATTGGAGATATCTAATATATCTTACCTTTCATATCATTTGTTTTTATTATTTTTCCTATTATAAGATTCATGTGAGGGTTATTTATACCCCGGTCATATCAATAAAAATATTTCGAAGTATTCCACTTTATTTCATATTATTCAGAATTTCAACACCCTCAAACCGATGGAGCCAGTGATTTCGATTTGAAGCGGCAGTAGAGGGAGCCATGAAGCAGTCTCATAGATGAACAAGATTGTCATTGCCTCCGCTTTGTCACGCTCCGCGACATTCGAGAAATCATCGAGACGAACAGAGGATGGAAGATTCTAGAGAAGGTCCGAATATGAGGAGTCATCAAAGGGGCTCTAGAAGATTCCACCACATTCAGGGGAGAGCAAGAAGGAAAAGCTCTAAAGAGGATCTAAGAATAACCTAGAATGTTCTAGAGTTATTTATGTACGTTAGAATAGTCTAATTATATTAATATTATATTGTAATCTAGAAGCTTCTCTTGGACATTGTATAGTCCCACATTGGCTAGATGAAAGGCCAAAGGCATGGAGGAGGCTATAAATAGGAGCTCCTCCCCTCATTTGTATTTACCCAAGCATTGAATCAAAGCATTCTAGTATTCAAGTGCTAATTATTCCTTTCTCTCTATTCTTCTTCTTAAGAGTGCTTGGGGCTGCTAAGTCCAGTGTTGTGAGTGATTAGGCTGATTTAGTGCTAAGAGAGAGCGCTAAAAGTTAGT
>NW_018165767.1:19322-38048 GCF_001263595.1 Phalaenopsis equestris | reverse complement strand
CTCAAAATGTGGAGTCATCTCAAGGGCGAGGTCGCCAGGAGCAAAGAGACCCCGTTGCACCCAAGCCACATGGAAGGTCTAAGGAGATCATGCATAGCTTTGATTCACCCTTTGCTCGGATGGAGGAGGCAATGAATGGCATGGAGGGCCAAGTAGAGGAACTTGGCCAAAGGGCTGATGGACTCGAGGAGGAGGACGTCACCATCCATTCAACTATCAAAGATATGATGCTCCAACTTGAGGAGACCTTAATGGGCCAAGTGGCTAAGTTGCGGGAGGATTTTATGGGGAAGCTCCAAGAGGTGCAAAGTGCCTATAAGGAAGAGATGAGCGACATACGTGCTAGCTTTGAGGAAATGCGTGGAGACATTTCGTTGTGCAAGAAGGCACTCGCGTCATCCACAAGCCATCCCACTTTCGAAGCCAGGAGGATCGAAGTGCCAAAACCTATGAGTTTTGGAGGTACTCGCAACGCGAAGGAAGTAGACAACTTCCTATGGGGACTAGAGCAATACTTTGGAGCGATGGGGATTGCCGATGAAGATGCAAAAATTCAGTTTGCTTCTCTTTATCTTGCAGACATCGCTATGCTTTGGTGGAGAAGAAGAAAAGGAGATGTAGAGAGAGGTTTGTGCACCATGTCCACTTTCAATGACTTCAAGAGAGAGCTAAAGAAACAGTTTTATCCCGAGAATGCTGAAGATGAGGCTCGAGCCCGGCTACGAAGGCTCAAGCAAGAAGGTTTGATTCAGGGCTACATCAAAGAGTTCACAAGTCTAGTTCTTGAAATCCCAGATATATCAGATAAGGATGCTCTCTTCAACTTCATGGATGGGCTTCAACATTGGGCAAAGACCGAGCTTAGGAGGCGAGGAGTGCAAGATCTTGCCACTGCCATCGCGGTTGCCGAAAGCTTGGTCGATTATTCAAAGGAGCCTAGAAAGCCTGAGGATATAAAGAGTTGCAACAGCAAAGGTGGGGATGACAAGGGCAAAAACAAGGAAGAGAAACGTCGTGAATCAACTCCAACGACGGCATGGGATAAGTGGAAGGCCAAAAACAAGCAATATCAAAACCGCTGCTTTCTTTGTGAAGGACCTCATTGGGCAAGGGATTGCCCTCAAAAGAAGGCCCTTAATTCTCTTCTTGCAAGCCATAAAGAAGAAAGTGACAGGGAAAATGACATGGAGGCACGTGTTGGATCTCTTCAACAGCTGAATGCGGTGCAAGCTCCAACAAAACCCCAAGGGAAGGGGTTACTCTTTGTGGAGATGACAATAGGAGGGAAGACTACCATGGCAATGGTAGATACGGGAGCTTCCCACAACTTCATCTCCAGTAATGAAGCAAAGAGATTGGGGTTGCAGATGACTAAAGGAGGGGGCTCTATCAAAGTCATCAACTCAGCAGAGATGCCAATCGACGGAGTGGCTAAGGGAGTCAAGACCAGCATTGGGGCATGGTCAGGTAATATTGATTTCTCTGTCATTCCTTTGGATGATTACAAAGCTGTCCTGGGAATGAACTTCTTGGAGCAAACAAGAGCATTCCCAATGCCATTTGCCAATAGCCTATGCATTACGGAAGGGAGTCTAGCTTGCTCAATACCGATAATAAGGTTAAGCAAGCAAGGATCCAAAACGCTATCGGCGATCCAGTTCAGGGATGGCATTTCACAGGACAAGGGGGATAACTTGGCTATCCTTCATAACAATGAAGGAGAAGAATCCCAAAGAGCTGGGATGCCAAGGAATGTGGTGGAGGCAAGAGATAAGCCGCCAGCCAGGAAGACGTGTTGCATCAAGGAGAAGCCAAAGATTGCCAAGTATGGGGGCAAATCGAAGAGGCAGTTTCAAAGGTGCAGGGGAAGCCGCAATGAGGGCATTGCGGGTTTAAGTGGGGGAGAGTGTCACGCTCCGCCATATTCAAGAAGTCGTCAAGACAAACACGAGATGGAAGATTCTAGAGAAGGTCCGAATATGAGGAGTCATCAAAGGGGCTCTAGAAGATTCCACCACGTTCAGGGGAGAGCAAGAAGGAAAAGCTCTAAAGAGGATCTAAGAATAACCTAGAATGTTCTAGAGTTATTTATGTACATTAGAATAGTCTAAGAGATAGAATATTATATTATAATCTAGAAGCTTCTCTTGGACATTGTATAGTCCCACATTGGCTAGATGAAAGGCCAAAGGCATGGAGGAGGCTATAAATAGGAGCTCCTCCCCTCATTTGTATTGACCCAAGCATTGAATCAAAGCATTCTAGTATTCAATTGCAAAGTATTCCCTTCTCTCTATTCTTCTTCTTAAGAGTGCTTGGGGCTGCTAAGTCCAGTGTTGTGAGTGATTAGGCTGATTTAGTGCTAAGAGAGAGCGCTAAAGTCGCACGGGTGACTTGACGAAAGTTAGTCCGTGACAGCTTGCTAACTTGCTGCAAGAGCCCGACCATTTGAGCCGACAGATCTCCTCATGATGCCCTCTATATCTCTGAACAGTGTGGGATCAAATCCTCACTAAATTGTTAACAATATTTCCACCTCCTCCACCTGTTGTGAGGATATTGCCATTCCAGGCAAGAGACCCTACTCTAGACTGATTGATGCCATCTAAATTTCTGAATGGACGATTTGACCTAAGGTCCCACAATTGAACATGGAAATTGGACAACTCCAATAGAATGTCCTGCCCATCCGAAGCCCAAGAGACGCTGCTCACAGGACTAACTAACATCATCGTCAAACGTCACAAATGGAGAAGCGGATCCGATTGAAGCATTCCACAGGTAAACTGAGTTCCCGAGGGCAACAGCAACGAAATTTCTTTTTCCCCAATCAAGAACGTTCATATAAAAATCATCCACAATATCAGGTGCAGGAAGAACCCTCTGCGGATTGAGAAACATACCTCTTGTTCTTCGACCTCCTATGATTCGAAGGAGAACCAAAGGAAATCTCTGAAAACATTTCAGTTGCTGCCGTAGGCCTGTTATTGAAAACAAGTGACCGAGTTCGATTCTGCAGGATAATGCGGTCAAGAATCTCCCTGTAGGCCCCTTTTGCTTTGCCTGGCGATGATGTTCCATTGATCCCCTGCTCCTTTCTTGGAGCCGCCATTAACAGATAATGAGCGATGTCAAGGTCCATTGCGGCTCTATTCGGGATAAATCTCGCCAAATGTTCTTGTTGGTTTCATCTTCCTGTTTCAATGAGTTCGTATGAATTGGTGTTGGATTCGTTCCATAAGTAAACAGAGACAATGTGAACAAATTTTTTTCATTTGTTTAGTTAAACGAATCAAACACGAATAATTATGCATATTGTTCGAAATATAAAATTATTTAAAATAATTATATATAAAAAATTTATGATATTTTAAAAAATTAAATTTTATAAATTATAATACATAATAAATTAATAATAATAATATATTAATATAGTATATTAGTAATGGGAGGTCGAAGAACACGAGCTGAACCTGGACTCGCTAAGCAAAGGAGTCGAACACGAACACACTTTTTGAGCTCGAAATATAAATGGCCTGAACACGAGCTGAACCTGGGCTCGCTCATATTTGGCTCGTTTACACCCCTAAACTTAAGAGACCTATGATAGAACAACTAAGTTATTCAAAATGATCTATAGGGTATGGTATCAGTACTTTGTAGGGAGATGCAAATGTTAATGACTTAATTTTTGATGGGTTCAAATTGAAGTTTAAGGAATTAAAAACAATTTAATCAAAATTCTTTATGCACTCGGGAGGGTAAAGAAGAGAGTTGCTCATATTTGTCACTTGCCACATTCACAATTGACACTTTACATTTTCTACACTACCACTTAAATCATTGCAAGGGAATGTAACTTCATATCTTGATAATCACCAATCCAATTAGGATAAGTAAGAATTAGGTAGGATAACCTTTAAACTAGATTGCAATTCAGTAGGAGTAGCTTGCAGAACTTTTACTTAATTTCAATTCCAGGCTAAAAAACTAAATCTAGTAGGCTAGAAATTCTCCTAAGTCTAATTCCCTCACTTTCTATAGGATTGATATTCTAGACTCAAAATCTTATATTACTTATACGATACATACACTTGCATGAGACCCCATAGTGCAAGTGCACTTGGAAATAAAATTTGTATCACTAGCCAAATGTAAGTCCAACTCTTTCAAAATCCATTCTAGGTGACACCCTTCAGATCCTTTGAATCTTTAGGAAGGGGTCGACACAGCTACCCCGTTAAAGTCATACTTACCTGTAGACCTTACCCTGAGTACTTAAATATTGTTTATGACACATTTTCATTAGATGACGTGCTAAGCTAAAGACTAGGATGCTAGGTAGTCTTTTTTATGCCCTGACTATAATTCTCTATTGCTTTGATTGCCCTAGCTAGGCATCATCTTTTGTACTTTTTAGTGTGTTTGCATGCTTGATAGCATAGTAGTATATTAGAGCGTTCTTCTGCAGGGAGTCGTGTCTATATATATGCACACATAGAAGTACCATTGAAGGGGGAGCAAGTCATGATTTCTACTAAACTTTTGTATGCAGTTGCTATTTAGCTCCCTCGATAAAAAGACACGACTCATCATATGTTGCATGTTTGTTAGTTTTTTTGCTAACATTGTTTTAAAGCAAGTCGAGTCACTTCATTCTCTTTTATTCTCAGTACCTTTAGTCCCAGAAGAGTCTTATATTAGAAATAAGGTAGGTACACGAATTTTGAGGTAGCAGAAGAACATAACCATATGACGAGGACCAAGAGCTGTTTGCTCGAGTTTTGTACCTTAATTATAAATTTTATTTATATATAGAATTAAGACTGGCTATGTACATGCGGAGTACGTCCACCTTTGTCTTGTTTGGGATATGTTGCCGACCAGTGACACCGACATTTTATTATTTTATATTTGGCTTATTTTATCACTTTTCAGACATGTTTGCATGCTTAGATTATTTTCTCTACTTCTTTCTGATCGATATGGGATGCTACAAAATTGCAATTTAGGCACTTTGAAAGCATTGATGTATTCTCATTTGAAATAACTGTCATTTGATAGTATTGTGCCAGTTATCAATTTAAATGTAAGCGGTGCTCTTTGGATCAAGAATATTCTTGGGCAACTCCCAAGATATAATTAACCAAGTGGGATATGTCCCCTTGCAAGCACTCTGGACCCCATAATAAATAAACACACCTGAATCTCTGGTTGTAGGTAGCTTTCATAGGCATTCTTTCGTGGATATTTGACACAACTACTTCAATCCGATCTTGTTTGGGAGTATTTGCTTGACCTATTCTAGCGAGGTTTGTCATATGGAGGTTCTCCTTGTTCTTTCTCTTTTCTATCCACTAGTTTTGTATGTCCTGCTTTCACAGTTCCTTTCTTCTCCCGATCATCCACATGATCCAGAAGAGAAACTTATTTGAAAAAAGAAAGTATGTGATAATAGACGAACTGACAACTCCTTCAAAAATAAAAAGAAAAATAAATGGAAACACTTGCATTATAGTTGAAGGGATACACATATGACATGCATTTTATATTTAATTTTTGTTAAATGATTTTTACAAATTTTTTGAAAATTTAATTGTATACTCCTTCATAAAACACTAGATTAAGACATTTTTGCTTCGATCTCAGATGCTTTGTTTACAAGGATGCAATGTAACGCTTTTGGTAAAATGTAAATATGCTTGCTACGATCTCGGTCTTCATTTGATTGCTACTACAGGGGGGTGGGGGGGGGATACGTTTGCTTATTAAATATCAGCACTTTTTATCTTTCTTCATTTGAGCTCGGTACTTGAAATGACAGTAGCTTTTTTAGCTTTCATATCTCAATTGGTAGGTATATGAGTGCATATTCTGTCTTTGTTAAAGTTTCTTGTGTTCATTTTAAGATTCTTATAATGTTAAAGATGATTGACTTCATGATATGATTTTGAACTTTATAATTCTGATATAAAAACAGAGAGTGAGAGTGAGAGTGAGTGAGTGAGTGAGTGAGAGGGAGAGAGAGGAAAAGATTCAACTTGACTTTCTAGTAAAGAATAAAGGTAAGCAGCATAAATGGAGAATCCAAAAACTTTATAATTGGGAAAGGGAGAATCGTTTGCTTCAACCACCAGCTTCTTAGATAAAAATTTGAACTTGGAATGCAGGTAAAGGCACATCTCATTTTCATTCTTAGCTCTCCAACTATTTTCTCATTCATTACAGGTAAACCATACCATTAAATTTTATGCCTGAATAAGATTTTCAGCTGTTTTCTTTTTTTCATCTCATCCCTTGCAACTACATGCAGGATCAGGTTTCAAGTTCTTATATTTTAGCAGAAAAATTGCAGTTCTCAGGCATCATGCATATAATTTAGTTTTCCCACAGGTATCTTCTATAATTTCTTGGTATGAATGTAAATTACAAAGATCAGTTAGATAAAGCAAGTTGTTTTTGTTTTCAAAATTATGCTGTAATCAAACCATGTTCATGGCCTCTCTATATGAGTTGCATATGACAGAAGAGAATTTTGTCTACGAGTTCTCAGATTCAAAATCAATGATGATTATAGCTTTTGAATTAGAATTTGGGTTTTAAAACGTCTGTTAATCAACTAACCTGATAAAGAAATTTGGACATCTGAAATTGAAAGACTAACTACATAGTAGACCTATAAAAACTAGGATGCATTACATACATACCTCTTAATTCCTATTTATCTGCATATCTAACACCCAAAGTTCATTTTTTATATATATGCCACCTTACCTATGCATGAAAAGGTGTATTTCACCTTTTTGAAGCTAAAATTGTGGAATTTTGATGTGATCTGAAACATTTTGGTGGTATAAATGTTAAAAAGTGAAGTTTGGTTGTTAGATATGTAAATAAATAAGAATTGAGCCTCAAAAATTTACCATGTTAGAAATATAGAAACTGACAGCTTTACTTTCCAATTTCGACTTATGTTTGTTTATAAATTAAAAAGCTAGGAATAGAACAACAGTTATGTACAGGTGATTAAGGCTTTCACAGAACATCCTATCAAAACAATTAATTTTCTTTTCATTTATTTTTCGTCCATAATAATTTTATGAACAAATTGAACATTATCTTGTGCAGCTTCACAAAAAAACAGACTATCTTGTAACTTTCTTAAAGCTTGTTTAAGTTGCAGGTATGAGAAGATGATGTCTGATATCAGAACGGCAGGCAGAAAAGAAGAACAAAAGGATTTAAACCCAAATTAAATTAACCTGTCATTAACTTCATCTTTTACTCAGATCCAGAACTTTATCAAGACTTTCAGCCCAAGCAGCTTCATGCTTCCTTGATTCAAGAAATCTGGAAGTTTTTTATCATGTATTGACTGAAGCATCTCTCTCCCTCCCTCTACAAGGAGTTTTGAAAGAGCAAATGTAATTTGGAGTGACTGTTGCTTGTAAATAATTGATACATTTGGGTGTGTGAAATGCAAATACATAAGAATTGTGTGCTATGCATGTAAATGCCCATTTTCTTTTTTGTTTTTTTTGTCTCATTTAGACGTTATTTAGTTGTAGACTACAAGTTATAATTTGGAGTGATTGGTGATTGTAAATAATTGAAACATTTACTTAGATTGCTGTTATTTTGAAGGTTGTTATCTGAGTTCTTTATAATATAGATAAGTTTTTGTAGTTTTGAAGGATTGTATTTGCACAGATGAACGCCAGTTTCAGTTCAAGGATTATATTTTGTATGGATGTACATAATTTTAATAGTATTTTATGGTTTTAATATATTGGATCAAATCCACTTAAAAATTGATCCGATTGATCATTTTTCGATCAAAATTTGAGACGCCATGACTTTGTTTGCTTGTGCGAAAAGAACAATTTTGCATGTCCATCCTTGGTAGTGTTGGTTTCTATTAGTGATTTAATATTGAAGGGCATTTACATACACATCACCCTATTCTTATGTATTTACATATCTAACTCTTATATTTTACATTTTATATTTTCACCATCCAAATCTTTCTTGGTATGTTTGTAAAATTGCAAAGCTAAGAGTACAAAATAGCAATTCAATCACAATTAAAAGGATTAAATGGCTATAATTTGCTAAATGCAAGCATCGGGCGAGAAGCTTTGGACTGCTAACAATTTTTTTTACAAGCACTATATATAAGGAACGACAACTTTTTCGACAAACAAAGCTTACAAATACTTTGACAGTGACAATGACCCATTACAAGAGTTAAGACACAGCAATAACATAAGACCTAATAACTCCTACACATTCTTTACCCAAATTTAAAATATATCATAGCTACAATGATCACTCCTATCAACATCTTCAAATAAAATAAGACAAACAGGAAATTCTTTCTAACCATATCATCATGCTTTCTTGCTATATTGTCATGCTCACTTAGAAGACATAAGATGTCGCTAATTGTTGATTCGTCTTCATCGATCCATTGGAAAAAATCACAATCACTCTATGTTCGATTTTATGGGCAATGATAAAATCTTCTTTCTTTATTTTTACCCTTCTGTGTTGTTCATATAACACATTGCAATTTGCGTTCGCTATAAACTTGCGCATTACGAAGAACACTTGCAGTGGCAGAAGATTGACTAGAGCTCATTTATGTAAACACAACAAATTATACTTGGTTTTTATGACTTTCCTCTCCAATTAAAACATCTTAAAATGTGTTGTGCTAGCATTTATAATATAATTTGCTAATATGAAAAATATATTCACAATTTAATGTCAAAATAACAAAACTAGCTTCTACTCAGGATACAATTTATGAGTATGATTAAAAAAATATTTAGTTTACATTATAATACGTGCATATACTTCAATCAGATTGCCAAAATATGAGACAAACAACGGTAGTGAGCGCAAATTCTATTTAGCCGAATACAACTAAAAGTTGCACTAAAATAAAATGACTTGCTGAAACTGCAAAATGCAGAAGTAGAAAAACAAATTCCAAAAAACATCATTTAAAAGAAATTAGAAGTGTCATATAAAAGAAAATGAAGTCCAAATTGCTCCTTCAACATCACATAATCATCTGGTCACACATATACATCAAATTTATCAAACTAGAAATATATCTACATCTGGAAAATATCTCCAAAAGCAAGACAGCTGGTACAACCTCAGAAGTGAAACCAAAGGTGACAATAACAACAGTTATTGAAGAAATATATTTGATAAATGAAATTTAAACAAACAAAAAAAAAAGCTCAATCATAGGAAGTGCTTGTAAAATATATCAGAATTTTCAACAAAGTTCATCAGAATTTTATTGATTTCCAATGTGCCTCTTCATTTCAAAACCTGTTGACCAGTATCATTCATGAGCTTGTGTCAATTAGGTTATCACAGAATGAAAATTGGTTCTCGCACTCAAAATGAAAGAAAAGAAATTATATAAAAATGGGTCCTAGTGGGAAGGTTTGATAAATAGAGGACTAAACAGCAAAGAAGGGCAAAATTAATATGTAGACTAATTCACGTTTGACAATTACCTTGGAAGCATTTTGATGAAGCAATTTTCAAAAGCTATTATATGAAGCAACATTTGAGTGATGAGAGATGAGGGAATGGGGCGATGGAGACGGAACCTAACACGGGAAGGACACCATATCTACTCCTATCGTAGGAAGGAGATAGAGGGAAAGGAGCCATGGATGGAGGCGAACTTGTTGTGGGACCCTGCAATGTGAAGACTTTTGCCTTTATTGAAAACTAAATTTTTGTTTTCCACTATATAAAAAAAAAGGAAATAAACTACCAGCAGTAATAAGCATTTGGTAACTGCTCTCCCATTCAACTTTTCCTTAGTTTTCTCTCATTACAGTTCACGAACACGGAAGGTAGATGACTTCACAGCTTTTGGTGGCAAGAATTAGTCTAGTGAAGCATAGAGTTTTGGGGCAGCAACGTGAAAGGAATTTCGAGTAAGAAAATTTAATTTTTCTTGAACTTGGTGAGATTACCAAACCGTTTGTGTTTGATGGAGTTGATGTATATCACCTGTTTGGTGATGATTGATTATTGATTTTTTCTAGGAGTATTCTTGAGAAGAACTTTTTGTATCATGTTATTTTGACCCCCAATTAATGAACTAAAATAAAAGGGCACTTTTGTAATGTGGTACCGCTCACCTACCACATCTCACCTACCGTTCACCTACCGCTCACCTACCGCTCACCTACCTCCCACCTACCACTCTCTTGCTTCTATAAATAGAGAGGGTGTGAGGCTTAGGAGAGCAAGGGAAGAAATCTAAGGTGTGAGGCTTAGGATAGCAAGGGAAGAGATCTTAAGCTACCACAAAGGAGGAGAGAATAGCTAGGAGAGCTAGAGAGGAGGAGAGCATCTTGAGGCCTTGTATCAAGGTGTCGCTTGAGAGGGAGGTCATAGAAGGAAGATTAGGGCTCATCTCTATGTATAAACTATGTATTCTCCATTTCTTTTGCCTTAGTGAACTATTTGATTGATTCCCTTCCGTGGACGTAGATCCAGTTGGATCGAACCACGTAAACAATCAGTGTTTGCTTGTGTTCTTTTTCGTCTCATTTCTATGCCAGGAAGTACATATCTCACAACATAACCATTAGTCGATTAGTGGAGGTGTTTAAGTGGCCTATGAGTCCCGTGATTATTACTACATTTGAAGGGTTTTTCACGCTAAAATTTGGTGTTGTTTTTCATGCTATTTAGTTGATAGATTCCTTTGTGCATGTGCTAGTGGTGTTGTGAATTATTGGTTTGCTTTTTCAATAAGTGGTATCAAAGACAAGTTACTCAGGGATTATTTTGGTCTAGCCAAATGGAGAAGTCTTCTAATAATAATAATACAATGATTAAGCTTATGAAAATCAATTACTCAATTTGGAAGTCATGTTTGGAGACTTATAGTCATTAGCAAGATTCGACAATGGGTTGATAACAGTGTTTATCAACATGTTGCTAATAAAAAAAATGACAACAAACTTTGGGAAATTCTAAAGAAGTTATGTGAAACAAATGCATATAATAAGTCATTTCTATTCAAAAAATTGATGTATCAGGTACACTGATAAGACTGTTGCTTATGATCATTTCAATGTTTTTTAGATGGTATTGAATCAATCAACTACATTGAATATGAAGTTAGAAGATGAAATTCTTGCATTGTGTTTGATCAATTCTTTACCAAACAATTGGGAGACTCTTGATGTTTTTCCTAACAATTACACTACAAATGGAATTCTTACCTTGAACATGGTGAAAGAGAGTATGTTAAATGAAGAAAATAGAAAGAATGAGAGAGGGATAATGACACAGAGTTAGGTTTTAGTTTCAGAGAAATGAGGTAGCAACAATAATTGATGAGGGTCGTGAAAGTTGTTATAGATCATGAGGAAAATCTCAGACAAGGAATGAGATAAGTTGTTTTCACTTTGATAAACTAGGGCATAAACGTGCTATATGTTGACTGTTAAAAGAGAACCAAAGAAGAAGTAGAAAGACAAATTAAAAAAAGAAATGATGCTAACATAGTAGCCATCGCAAATGGGAATGTTACTATTCTTTATGATAACATCAATATTAAACTCGCATATCAAAATTTTCTTTGGATAGTTGATTCAGATACTTCATATTATGTCACTTCTCATCGTAACGTGGTTTCTATCTACAATAAGGGTGAGTTTAGTAATTTGAAGATGGAGAACAATACGAAATGCAAAATTGTGAGCATGGGTGATTTCTACATGATTACGGATATTGGATGCCGATTATGTTTGAAAAATGTCAGGCATGTTCCAAAGATCTGCTTGAATTTGATCTCCATTGGTATACTCGGTGATGAAGGAGACCATAACTACTTTGGTGAAGGTAAATGGAAGCTCACTAAGGGTCTTTGCTGGTTGCTACAGGAAAGAAGCATAATTCCCTTTATTTGATAAAGGCTTAGTCTTATGGAGAGAAGTGAATGCAATTAATGATTCATCCACTCAAATTATTTCATATGTGACTTAGACACATGAGTCGGAATGATATAAAGAGGCTCTTCAAGAAACAACTTATTCCTAACCTGAAGTCTACACAATTGGAGGTATGTACTCATTGCTTGGTCGGTAAACAACATAGAATAGCTTTCAAAACTCTCCCTCCATCTAGAAAGCTGATGTGTTGAATTTGGTGTATATTGATATTTGTTCTTTGGATACTACGAGTCTTGGTGGATCTCACTATTATATTAATTTCATTGGCAATCATTCCAGGAAAGTATGGGCTTACACATTGAAATCTAAAGACCAAGCCTTCGATTTATTCAATATTTTTCTAGTGTTAATCGAGAGGGAAACTATAAAAAGATGAAGTGCGTTTGTTCAGATAATGGTGGTGAGTACAGGGAGGCCATTTGAGGAGTACTACAGAATTTATGAGATCAAGCTTAAGAAGACAACAAAAAACGTCTCAGCATAATGGAGTTACTAAGAGGATAAACTGCACAAATAATGACAAGATTCATTACATGTTATCTCATTCAAACTTTTCGAAGTTTTTTATGGAGAGGCTATAAGATTGGCGGTTGGCTTGATGAATCTTTCGCTTCATCTCCTTTGAATCATGACATACCCCAGAGGATTTAGACAAGCAAAGATGTTGCATATGGGCACTTGAGAGTTCTTGGTTGCAGAGCATTTGCACATTTCTAGAGATGAGAGGTCTAAACTTGACAACAAAATAAGGCAGTGCATCTTCATTGGGTAAAACCACAAAGAATCTGGTTATAGATTTTGGGATCCAATTGGTAAGAAGGTTATTCGAAACAGAGATGTTGTTTTCTTTGAAGACCAGACCATTGCAAATTTGACAAATCAATCGATTCAAAGTCTAACATTGAAGAATATGTTGATTTAGATATAACTCACCCATATACAATGCATGGAAAAGATGACAGAGGTACACATGTAGATGAGCAACTTTCAGCTGATAATGATCAATGAGATCTGAGAAGAGGCACTAGTTGAACGTTTATTAAGAAGATATAGAGGAGAAAGACAAGCTTCTAAGAGATATTCTAGCAGTGAAATTGTGATGTTTACTAAGGCGGAAGAACTAGATACTTACTTGGAGGTTTTCTCACATGAGAAGAAAGAAGAGTGATTGATGGCAATGGTAGATGCGATAAGATCCTTCAATGAGAACCACACATATGATATGGTGAAATTACCAAAGGGTATAAAAGCTTTAAGGAATAGATGGGTATTCAGACTGAATTCAGAGGTAAATTGCACATAGCCAAAATATAAAGAAAGGTTGGTTGTTAAGAGATTTGGTCAAATAAAGTGTGTCGACTTTCATGAAATTTTCTCACCAGTTTTGAAGATGACCTCAATCCAAGTTGTACTAAAATTAGCACCTAGTTTTAATTTAGAGGTGACCTGATGTAAAGATAGATTTTCTTCATGGTGATCTAAAGGAGGAGATTTACATGGAGCATCCCAAGGGCTTCAGAGACAAAGGAAAAGAAAATCTTGTTTGTAAATTGAGAAAAAAAGTTTATATGGGCTAAAGCAAGCACCAAGTTAGTAGTACAAAATATTTGATATTTTATGGAAACAAATGGGTATAATAAAATTACTTCTAACCATTATGTTTTTGTGAAGAAATTCTCTGATAGTGATTTTGTGATTCCCTTACTATATGTCGATGATATGTTGATCGTTGGTCATGATGTGACTAAAATTGGGCAGCTCAAGGGAGAACTCAACAAATCTTATGCTATGAAAGCTTTAGGTCCAGCAAAGCAAATACTTTGAGTGAAGATTATTAATGACAATAAGAAGAACAGGGTATGGTTATCTCAGGAGTGATACATAGAGAAAGTTTTTTAAAGACAACATATGAGCAGTGTGAAACTAGTTATATCTCCACTTATAGGCTACTTTAAACTTAGTATTAAGCAATATCTTTAAAGTGGAAAGAGAGGCAGGAAATGAAGAATGTGCCTTATGCATCTGTTGTGGGTAGCCTGATGAATGTTATAGTATGACAAGGTCAAATATTGCTCATACAATTGACATTATTAGTTGATTTCTTTCCAATCCAGAAAAAGAGCATTGGGCAACAGTTAAGTAGAGTTTCAGGCATCTCAGAGGTTCTTCCAAAAAAAATTACGCTTTTGAAATGATAATCTTATTTTGGCCGGTGATGCGGACTCCAGGGAGTCTACTTTGGGATACATGGTTACTTTTGCAGGGGAAAGTTTCATGTTAATCTAAATTATGGAAAAGTTTGGCTTTATTAACTACTAAGGCTGAATATATTGCGGTAACATAAGACTGCAAAAAAGTTTTATGGATGAAGAATTTCTTAGAAGAGTTTGGTCATAAGCAAGAAAAGTATGACTTATAGTGTGATAGTTGAGTGCAATTTATCTTAGTAAGAATTTTACATTCCACTCACATTCAAAATATATTTGATGTGTGCTAGAAGATTCACGGTGGTAGAGTCACAGATTATCATCATAGCATTACACGAGAATTCAACACACCCTTAGAGAAAAGAAAATAACCAGTAAGGACACCAAAATTTCTTAAGTTGAAAACTTGTAGAAGGAAAAACTATTAAGCCTAGCCTCAGTTGAACAGATCCACTATAAGTTGATGATTACATAATCTCCTTATCCCACAGACACGAAAGGGTGACAAATTTTCCCGATTCACAACATTGATGCCCTAAGAAACTTGTCACAAGAAATGAGAGGTGATCGGGGCGGCCAACAAGTGGTGGTCGATGGTGGCTAGCGATAGTTAATGACAGTTAACGGTAGTCAACGACGACAAAAGTGATATTGAAATTCCGTTCCTTCTCAAATCTTCAAGCTCTCCTCAATCTTCAACTTCTATCTTCTCTCTTATGAGAGGGGTGAGACTTATTTATAGAGTCCCAGTTGCAATTAATGAAGGAAGATGAACTACTCTGATTAGACTGCTCGAAGAGTTTCCCTCAATCAAATGATGTTTGAATATTTGAGGGCCTTAATGATGTCAAATCTGAGCAATCTTGGGTTCGTTATATTTACTTGTCAAGATTTTCAATCCGATTATAAAATCACCAGATTTGGCAACCGTTTGACCTTCCAAATGTTTTTGAAAAAAATTTAAACATGAATTAATTTCTTGATCAGGCTTGATTTGGTTTAGATTGGATCAATGTCATTAGGTCTGTTTCGTCGAACTAGTCAATTTTACTTTAAGTTTGTTGAAATTGGAGTCCTGATTACCTTTCAATTGAAGTTTGAATGTTTCATACTAAAAAAGTTGTCTCGATATTTGTGTCAGATAATGAAAATTTGTTGGAAGCATATCAATATTGTTGTGAGGTATCATTTGATTTGTGATGTTTTAGAATCAAAGATGTTTATGTTTGAGAAGATACATACTAATAATAAAGGTTCTGATATGATGACAAATATGTTATCGAAAGATATTTGATATGCTTATAGTATGTTGAGGAATCACAGATATGGGGGAGCTTTATCTCCACATGATCTAGAGGGCAAGTTTGTTGTTGGTCTTTCCCACATGAAGGTTTCTAACTTCAACAAAAATTGAAAATCGAGAATCCACTATGAAAAAAAAGGAATTAACTCCCAGCAATTGTAAGCATTCGGTAGCTGTTCTCCCATTCGATTTTTTCTCGATTTCTCTTGTTGCAGTTCATGTACACAATGAAGGCTGGTGACTTCACGACTTTCAGTGGCAGGAATTAATCTTGCGACGCAAAGGTTTTAGAGCTGCGGCGTGAAAGAAATTCAAAGTAAGGGTCTGTTTTCTGTTTGGGGCAGCTGCAGCTCCAGCTGCAGCTCATTGAATAATCTATTGATAAGCTGATTAAAAATAATCTGCTCATAAGCTAGGTGCGGTGGCTATTATAAATTTTCATTTTTTTTGGAAAAGCTAGACCATTGCCAGAAATTTACCACCACAACTAAACAGGTGCGGTGTGAAAACGCTGTTTTCAACAGTTTGAAAATGCATAAGCTGCCAAGACACAGTTTACCCAAACAGGTCAGGTGTGTTTTCAAAACGCCACCACACCAAATAAGCTGCCCCAAACGGACTTTAAGTAAATTTCATTTTTCTTGAACTTGGCAAGATTACTAAGCCTGTACCCATTTTTACTCTATTTGAGGGGCATTTTTATGCTAAAATTTGGTGTTATTTTTCATGCCATTTATTTGATGGATTTCGTGTGCTTGTGGTGTTATGGATTTTTACTTGTTTTTTTTAATAGAACGGGAGGGAGAGAGAGACGTGCGGAGCCTAGCGTCAGGAGATAGAGGCAAACAGGTGGGAGTTATGTAGGAGTGTAAACGAGCAGAATTTGAGCGAGCCCATGTTCAACTCGTGTTTGACTTGTTTATATTTTGAGCTCAAAAAGTGTGTTCTTGTTCAACTCGTTTGCGTACCGAGCCTAAAATGCGCTTTTCACGAATAAAGAGTCGATTTGACAACCCTAATCACATGGTCATTAGATGTTAAGGGTTGGGCCAAGATTTAAAAATTATTGTTTATATTAAAATATCATTTAAATTTAATTTAATAATGTTTATTCTTTATTCTATTTTCTTTATTAATATTTTTAATTGATTATAAATTTTTGTAGCCTCGTAGTCAATTAAATTTTTAAAAAATACTACTCATCAAAGATATATTTAGTAGTATTTCGAGCCAAAACGAGCTGAACACGAACGAACAAATATTTGTTCTTGTTCGGCTCATTAACTTAGCGAACGAACCGAACACGAGCTTCTTAACGAGCCGAACACAAGCTGCTTGCAAACAACTAGCCGAACACGAACACGAGCTTCTTAACGAGCCGAACACAAGCTGCTTGCAAACAACTAGCCGAACACAAGCTGCTTGCAAACAACGAGCCGTTTTGACAGCCCTACTTAAGTCATTATGGATCACACCACATTTTAACGATTCACTTGGCCAAAATGAAATGTAAATGAGATTCAAAAGATTACTCATCACATTAAAGTTTTAAAAAAAATTTAGAAACACTTTGAATTCCTATACAACCTACTCAACCATTACAAGAAAAAAAGTAAAAGAGTACTACTTAGAAAAATGAAGAACACATTACAAAGCATTATTTGAAACAAGAAAATTCACCAAACAATTGTGTTTACAAAAATACAATAAGAAAATTACACAATATTTAGTTTTCTCTCCTTCACAATACTCTGAGACTGCTCCCCCAAGGATCTCTTGATCCCTTGTTGCTTTCCTGAATACTCTCCTCAGAATACAACTTAAATTTCTCATCAAATGATCAATGGAAGCAATCTTATTCTTTCCAACAACAAACCTTGCATCCTCTTCAAAATAGATAACACTCATCCCTTCATATTAGCTCTTTTATTCGGCTGAATAACTACCTAAATTGTGGATATGAACTGCTGAAAAACTGCCCAGGCAATTTTTGGATTTTAGACGCCATGGTGCTAACGCCTAGGCACCGGTCTCTCGGTTTGCCTATTTTGGTATGGGCGCTTTAGAGCCCAAAAATCTGGTGCTGACCAAAGAAAAATATGTTGAGATTTTCATACCTATTTTATACTATTTTTTATGATATTGCACTTTAAAAAAAGAATTTTTGATGTCTTGTTGCAGGAATGATGAATTATGGTCATTGGAACAAAAAGATATTGGCAGGAATGATGAATTATGGTCATTGGAACAAAAAGATGCAAAAAGGAGCGAATTTAGAGCGAAAATGACCAAAATGTGAAGAATTGAACTAGGGCGCCGACAGCGAGCCCAACGGCGCCGACGGAGAGAATTTCCCAAAACTCCAGAATTAATTTACTTAGAAGGTCTGCCGACGACGCCCTCAAGGCCGCCGACGGTGAGCTCAGCGGTTATGTCTATGCTTAGGCAACTCTTGGGAAAGCTCATCCACAACTTTAAAAGAAGATTTTGGCCAAAAATTTGAGAGGTCCTGGATATTAGAAAGGTCCTTAAGAGGGGGAGGCTCAAAATTGAAGTGTGAAAAAGTGTAGAGAGTCTAAATTGTGAGGAATTCTTCGAGAGATTGTAAGAGTGGAGGGAAAGTGAGAGATTTCTTCCTCCTTGTCGTTTCAAAGAGAAATTTTGTGTGCTGTAAAGAAATGAAGAGATTCAGAGGAACTTCGAGGAGTTTTCTTGGGGAGAAATTAGAGATAAATTTATTTCCTTGTTGTAGTTTGTATGACTTTGCTTTTATATTTGAACTCCGAATTTTGTTGTGTTTTCTCCATGAGATATGAGTAGTTTTCTCTGTCTTTCTCCTTGTCTTGAGATTTGTGAAATGGTAATTTGAATTGGTGAAGCCATAAAAATGTTTAAGAAATTGTGATGATCTTTTCACTTCGATCTTAATTTACTTTCAATCTGGCCAATTGATTTGTTAAAATATGTTGAGTTTTACAACTAAAGTGAAGATTACATCCAAGATTCAAGGAGGTCAAAGCCTTTGAAAATTGGGTGAAAATAAATAGTGCAATAATATTATCGTGCGTAGAATTGGAGATTTTAGAGTGACAGACTAAAATCCCCAATTTGGTCCTATCGTTTGGGTGCTGAAGTGTAGATGTTAGCCTTAGGCTAGGGGAACGTGGGAGCTCCGAAGTGAGAGCCGGTATCCTCCCAGCCTCGCCGCATA
>NW_018165767.1:18192-19203 GCF_001263595.1 Phalaenopsis equestris | reverse complement strand
ACAAGGAGAATGATGATTTCTTATATATTGAATATCATATTTAAAACCTCATTAGCATAATTAGTTATTTAATAGTTATTAAAATTACATATTTATTTCAATTGTCTATTAGTGACAGATAAACAAATTGAATTTCGTTGTTGCGATTAAATTATTGCTTTTCTAAAATCTTAGTTCGTAATTCTAATATTACTCCCTGTGGGATCGATATCTAGGACTCCATAAAGCCTTATATTACTTAAGCGATACGTATACTTGCGTTGATAAGTGTGACTTTACAATTATTGAATAGTTATTACATCCATATTTATCGAATCTATAACTATCATTAAGTTTTGGTACAGTTGCTGAGGAATTAATTCTTTTAGCAGCAGTATTAAATAACTATATTTTTAAGCATATATAAAGTCGCGGTCTAGTTTTGGGCGCTGTTGTCGGGAAGTGAGTAAACAAAAATTACAATTAGAGTAACGAACAAATTAGGATTATTAGAAAATTTTTTACTGGAATTGAACTTATTTTCATATTTTAGTTAACTATTTTCTGTGTACTGATTTCAAATTGTATGCTTAAATTTTGACCTGAAAAGTTTATACCATACGATTCAGAATTAGAACGCACTGTTAGAAAAATTAGAAGACTGAGAAGAGAACCTAGAAATTGTGATACAATGGAAAACAACATGAACAATCAATAAATAGAAAATGAACACCAACCTAGACCCTTACGAGATTATGCAAATCCTACAGCAGATGAAAATCACTTATCTATCCAAAATCCTGATGTAGCTGCTAATTCATTTGAGCTTAAACCTGCTATTATCAAAATGATACAAAATAATCAATTCGGAGGTACATCAAATGAATATCCTAATTTACACCTCGCTAGTTTTTTAGAACTGTGTGCTACTTTTAAATATGACAGGTTTCAAACGATGCTGTTAGACTTAGACTTTTTTCCTTTTTCACTGAGGGATAAGACTAAGATGTGGTTAAATTCGTTAGCACCAGG
>NW_018165767.1:0-628 GCF_001263595.1 Phalaenopsis equestris | reverse complement strand
GTATATATATATGTATATGTATATATGTGTGTGTGTGTGTAGGCACAGGAAGAAAAACCCAAAAACACCAAAGCCTGTGCCCTGAGATAATGAGAAAATTCAAATGCAGCTTAGAATCATATTTAGGACCTGTTTAAGATTTTGTTTAGCTTCTATTTATATAAACATATTTATTTAATATATTTTTAATATGATTAATTTTTATTTTCAAAAATAAATCAATTATTAAAAATATTTTTTAATAATTATGCTTTTTTTAGTACTTATTATAGTAGTTAACCATTCCTCACCACTCACCACTATTTGACCGCTATGATCTTCGTTGTTTATTGAGAGATGAACAACAAAAAACACAATTTTAATGTGGAAAAGTTGAGACAAAAAAAAAAACACTTAGTTACACTGCACCAAGAAATTCATTATGAAGGAAATGAGAAGAATTGTACAAATTACACTACACTCAAGTCTCTTCAAACTTTAGAATATCCCATGACACTTTTATCATCTCTTTAGCACAAGAGAATTTGATATTCAACTCAAACCCATCAACAGAACTAACAAAATAATTAAAAAAAATTGCCCAAAATTAATTATTAGCTTCTTTGTGCCACGATGTTTGCATTAGGGA
>NW_018165766.1:270600-289600 GCF_001263595.1 Phalaenopsis equestris | reverse complement strand
TCAACCAAAAGTGAGGTCAACAGAAGGTTTAAATTGCAAATGATAAATTAACTAGGAAATTTACAACAATAAAATAAAAATACTGTCTCTAATTATGAATATTAAGATACTATCAAAACTAAATTATTAACTACTAGCAAAACTGTAATGCAAAGTTTAAAACAGTAACTACCAAACTATGTTTATGTGATGAAGTTATCTAGAAGTTATATGTGATGAAGTTATCTAATATGAAAAACATCTTTCCCACTATAATGAGTTTTTGGTTAAATGAGATGAGATAAATTGTTTAAATCTGTATTGTGCCAAATACGAACAACTTTAATTCTCTACCTTGATTCAATCTTATAGAGAATCATTAGCTAATCTCAGGTTTAGTCTCTAAATTCGAGGTCAGATTAGGAGGATACTGGCTCTCAATTTCCTTCGACTGAAAGCTAACGCTTATCTTAGTTCTTAAACACTAAGACCAAATTGAGAATTTTAGTTTTTCACCATAAAATCTCCAATTCTACGCCCAACAAAGTATATTTTGATATTTATTTGCATTTATTTCCATTAACAAAACACTCCTTCATGGAATTAAATGTGATTCTCACTCTGTTGTAGAGCTCATACTTCTTTTCCTGAATCATATGTTTCACAACAGATTTTATTATTTCAATTGGCGAGATCAAAAAGTAAATTAAGAACGAAGTGGAAAAACCATCACAATTTATTTTATGTTTTAAAATTGGCATATCCAAACAATCTCTTCATTTCACTATATCTCAGAGTAGGAAGAAAGACAAAGAAAACTACTGAGACTTTATGAGAAAGATACAACAAAACACAAATTTCATATATAAAAGAATGTTCATATAATAACTTCATACAACAATAATAAACAACAACACTTATCTGTAACTCTTTCTTAAAGCAAATCCTGTGTAGCCTCTCTTGTACACGTTCTCTCTTTACAAGACTCTTGATTCTCTCTTAGAAGATGTAAGGAAGAAGAAATTTCTCACTTTTCTCCCTCTCTAATAACTCTTAGAAAGAATTCACACTTAAACTCACCACAAAGCTCAAAACTCTAAGGAACTAAATGACTAATGGACTCAAAGTGGTTGGAAGGGAGGCGAGAGAGAGATTTTTTTGATCAATTTTCACTCCAATTTTGTAATTAATTTGGGCCTCAAATAGAGCCTAATGTCGGTTTTCCAATAGGTGCAGCCAAAAACTCTTCAAAAAATGTCCAAATTCGTCGAATCTTCTAGAAATTGGTCTTGCATTGACATTGGCTCCGTAGTCGCCCATTCTAGCGCGTTGGCGCCAGTGACCATGAATTAATTCATTGCTCTCTATCAAATGGCACCGCCGACACTGCTCCTGGCGCCGTCGGTGTTGAGAAAATTTTGGGCTCCATTTTGTAGGTCTCCCCCCTCGGCGTCCAGCCTGGCACCGTCGGCGCTGAGTATTTCTTCCAAAACGCCATTTTGACTCCAAATTCATTCTTTTTGCTTCCTTTTTTTTTCAAGTCCTAAAAACCAACAACCTGAAATAAAACATGAAAAATATCTTACTTTAAGGTGCAATATCACCAAAAATGAATATAAAATATATGTCTAAAAATACATATAATTTTGGAGCATCAAAATGCTTTAAATGAACTAAATAACCTGTGGACTACTAAAAATGTTTTAATTGAAACCCGTTTTGCATGATAAAGTAAATTTTATATGCATAAAATTAAATTTAAAAATGAAAGTTTGTAAAAGTCCACGGTTAATCACATAGATCGAGGTGAGGACAGTTCTCTGTAGGTTGTCAGGTTGGTAGCTCTTACTCAAGATTGAGAAACACACAACCCAACTTTAAGCCCTCACCTTTACCAATACCTTACACTCAGTCCCGATCTTCTATATGTGACTACAGGTTTTCTTTTACTCGCTCGTGTTTTGCCACAACCCATTTTTTGACTTTTTCAATAATGAATGCTCCTGTTTACTTTCCTGCAAATATATTATGTTTTATGATGCTAATCATGCAGCGATAACAGAGTCCTAGGTGCGCATTTATATTTTATGCAATGCAATTTTACTTATTTACTTTATAACATTTTCTTATTTGCACTTGTTTACCTCATATGCAAAATAAAACACATTTTTAAAATTAATCAAAACTTTGCAAAGACAAAAGCATAATATGTCCTTTTGAATTTACGAGTACCTCGAATGAGGTAATTTACGACTGCTAATGAGATCTCCCCAGTTTAATGAGCTTAATAACTCGTTTAGACTAAATAAATTCAAGAGAAAATAACGATGTTGGAATGAGGGAACCGTGAGATCCTAACTGGTGTCGCTCTAATCAACTTTAACTTCCCTTAAATATGACATTTGAACAACAATACTTGTCACTTAATTTGTAAAACCTTTTGAACCTTGAGCTTTGAGTTGTCACTTCAACGAGGAGCTTAGAGCTAACTCCGGGTGCAGCATGAAAAGGATGTATAGAAGTACAACTTCGAGAGAGCACACGGATCTATAACAGCAAATTTCTTCTTAGAATTAAATAAAAAGCAATAGGACTTTGAGGTTGTTTGCCTAATGCAACCTCACTTTATCATTAGGCTTTTGCACAATTTTTTTTGTGCAATTTAAACCCTAACTCGTTTTAGATTTGAAGGTTGTTGTTCGTCACGACATAAACCCTCATACCTTCCGGGCTATTTGTATGATTGTGTAATACAAGTGTGAGTCATAAATAATAATAATTGGTAGGATGAAACATTTAATTATATTTCTTTGAAATTGAAGCCAAAACATAAGATATCTTGGAAAGTTAATGAGGTTCTTCTCAGGATCCGTGACATATCCTAATTTTCTTCCTTTGTATTCTATAATAATTGTTCCAAACTTGAGTTTTGCCCATTTGATGTTCCTTTATCCCGCCTTGAAAAGTCCTACCCTTTAAATTCTTGAAGACAATATTTTCTGATCTAAAACAATATTTTCTGATCTTTCTGATCTTAATCAAGAGTTTTCTTAGGCGATTTCAATTGTCTAAGATGTAATTAACTACAGGGGTTTACTTTTATAGGAAACATTAGTACAAAACTTAATATAAACCCTGTCTAATATTGTATATTAAATATAGGTAATTTTTCAGTCAACATAAAAGTTTTGCATATTAAAAAGAAGTCATACATTCTTTAGTATTATTTTAAATTTATTTTAAATTTTGAAAATACAAGACCGGGTTGATCTCACATATCCCCAGCAGTTTAAATAAATGAGTATAATACCACAAGCAATACATCTATCCCGAAGGGTAGACACACTACTTACTAGTAAGACTCAATTAAAATAAACTAAAAAAGGTATGACATCCATTTAAGTCTGCGAAAAATCATTTTTTATGTTGACTGACAAGTTCCCCTTTTTAATATAAAATATTAAACAGGGTTTATATTAAAGTGGGTTCTTAGAAGTTTCTTATAAGGGCAAGCCCCTATAGTTAATTACATCTTAGATAATTGAAGTCACCTAAGAATACTCTTGATAAAAACTAGAGGATATTGTCTTCAAGAATTCAAAAGGATATGACTTTTCAAAAGATCGGACAAAGAGGCGTGAAATGAGAATGATTCAAATTTGTAACATTTATTTTTGAAATCCAAAGGAAGAAAAACTTGGAGATGTCACAGATCCTGAGAGGAACCTCGGTGACTTCCCAAACTATTCTATGGTTCAACTTCAATTTTGAAAATAAATTATTTAAATATTTCATCCTCCCGATTTTATTAATTAAGGCTTACATCAGTGTGAGAATGTCGCACAAATAGCTTGGAAGATGTGAGGATTTAGATCGTGAAGAACAACAATCTCAGAATCCTAAAACAAGTTATGGCTTAAATTATATAGCAGAGTCATACAAAGGCTTAAAGAAAAAGTTGAGGATTTATATCGCACTAGGCAGATGAGCTCGAAGTCCTATCTCTTGTTGTTTAATTACAAGAAAAGATATGATGTTTTAGATCGATGTTGTAGAAGGTTGCCCACAAATTAGCTCCAGACTCCTCGGCGAAATAGCAGTCCTAAAGTCTAAGGTTTACAGGTTTAAATGACAAGTTGAAGTTCAATCAACGGGAGTTAAAGTTGATTAGAGCGACACCAGTTAGGATCTTACAGTTCCCTCATTCTGATATCTCTATTTTCTCTTAAATTTAGTCTAAACATTAAACGAGTTGTGAAACCCATTTAAACCAGGGAGATCTCATTAGCAACCGTGGGTTACCTCCTCAGAGGGACTCATAAATTCAAAAGGATGTTTTATGTTTAGTGAAATTTCAAAAGATTTATGGTTACCTTTGAAACAATTTGTTTTAGGTTTTTGAAAATGTTGATATATTTTCTTAAAAAAGTCTTGATTTTGCAAGTATAGTAAGGTGCACATTCAAGCAGTTATAATATTTGGCAGTAAAGTAGAGTGTAGCTCAAGACAAGAAGTACTGAAAGGTAAATGCAATAATTTAAAAGTGTACTTGTCGATTCTTCTTGCTCCACCACCTACAAAGTCAGTACTCGCACAACATGTATATAATTTTGCAAGAAATTTAAATTATAAGAGTAGATGAAGGTGTATGTAACAGACTCCAAACTATGACTTATTAAGTCCCAAAAGATCTTAGTTGATGATTTTAGAACAAAATATAGCAAGTTCAATTTGTCCTTCAAAATGTCCAAGAGATTCCAAACTGTTCGGGGAATGACCCTGAACTACTTTGAAGATCTCTTAAAACATTTCGAGTTTGTTTTGAATTTATCATATTGTTCCATTAATCATCCAAGGTCAAGTTAAAAAGGTTACCCCGCTACTTGGTGAACTTTGACATTCTAATTATCCCAAGGGCAGGATATGCAATTAATCAATTGATATTTCATTTAAGAGTTATGCAGGTGAATGCCCCTAAGGCAAGCTCAAGTCATTAACAATTTTTGTACCCGCCACTAAAGTTGGGCTTGTAGTGTTAGAAATGTTTATCATCGATCATGTTACTTCTTAAATCCCATCAAATAAGTTTAAAGATCAAACCTGGATGACTTCCAAGCCCTTAATAATCTTAAAGGGAGAATGTGCAATTATTAAAAATTAAAATTTAAGTGATGCATATCCTTATTGAAAGATCATATCATCCAATTGTGGGCTTAAAATAAGTAAATTGTCATCCTTCTAGCCTAAGAATCATTTAATTTTGATTAACTTTCAAACCTTGATAATTTAGAAAATTATAATTTTGCTTTTATCATGAAAATGTGGCAAATTAGTCTCTATCTCTTGACCCATCATGTTTCAATAATCCAAAAGTACTCCTTAAGATCAAATGTATCCATTTTCCCTTTGGTTAATCCTAAATTTTAATTAAGGCACATAAGTCTAAAAATACCATTTTGCCCTTGGGGTCCCTCACTTCATACTCGTTAAACATAATTCAAATGACCTTGAAAATTTTAAAGTACCCTGTCCATGGGGCAATTAAAACGTTAGAGGAGAAAGTGTGATTTTTAAATATTTATTTAATTTAAATAGTTATCTTAACTTAGAAAATAGGATTTTTATTATTGATTTATTTAATCAATCAAAGTAAATTTTCTGTTTATGGGAAAAATATTAGAGGTTCCCTTATATCAGAGAAACATTTAGGCAAAAAACCATGATTTTTTAAATTAAATTTTAATTTAATTTTATAATTATTTATTGATTTTTAGTGATTCAATTAAATGAATAATATGTTTTAATTACAAAATGTATTTTTAAAAATTTTATTAAACCTCCCTGAGTTTAGAGAACTCAATGAAACAAATTTTATATTTTTATGATTTTTATTTTATTTATTAAAATTATTTTAAAAAGGGAAATAAGAAATAAGAAAAATACATTTTAAGCTTTTAAAAATTTATTTTTAACTTAGGAAAATTAGAAAAAAATATTTTAATGAGTTCCAAGTGATCAGTAAATAATTAGGAACATTTTGAAACACTTTTGTATTTTTGAAATTTTTAATTATTTTTAATTTATAATATGGCTAAAAAATGAAGTATTTTCTCAAAAATAATTTTTAATTTTCATAAGTGCTCCTGATTACAAAGAGCTCAGAAAACTACTTTTCATAATTTTCTCAAGTGTATTTAATTTAATATAATTTTTTTTGTCAAAAAATATAATCTTTCTAATAAAATCAACTTTAATGCTCATACTTAATCAAATAAATTTCAAATTTTTATACTGAATTAACATGATTTTTACACACAATGTGAAATTAATTTCATTAAATTTTGATTAATATTTAATTTAATTTAATTAATACAAGCTATACACATCTAATTAATTATAAAAATATACAAAATTATTCATTATGGTCCTGATTTTGAAGTTGATTAGAACGACACCAGTTATCAACTTCAAAATCAGACCATCATGATAATTTTAATCATGGAATACAAACTATAACAAGAAAAATTATCATGATTATAAGTTAGAATAGCAAGAGGAGAGGTAGTATGGGTAAATTCAAAAGACATCTTACAAATCTTCATCATTCACGTATCAACTACAATTATGGTCAATGCTTTCCACCATATGTGATTATGACATGTCCATAGAAGCTTCTTCAAAATCCAAATCTCATTGAGCTTTATTAGAAATGCCTCTTAGGCATACCTCTTACGAGTATGTCTTTCAAATGCCTCTCAAGAGTTCTTCCTGAGAAAATTTCATAATAATCTCAAAAGACATTTCACTCACCCAACATACCTTCAAACTCCATGTCTTCTGATTATACCTTCAACTAAAAGTTATCCAACTCATCTGCCGCGTCATCCTCATCTTCTCCAAACTGCGCACGCATCTGCTCCTGATTGGGAACTCAGTTATTCACGCACCAAGAGTCCGTTCAGCTTGATCTCGTCCGTCCCTATAGTACACACACGATCAGACAGTCCTTTTTCATCGTCCCCGGTCGCCAGAACCCGTAAGCCATCCACACTAAAACCTAAAGAGTTCGAGCTAGACTCAACCAAATCACTTCAGGTTTATTCCTACAACTTCATCTACTCAAGACAAACACATCCATACGATTTATACAGTTGAAATATGATCTATGCGCATGGAGAATCAATTTAAGCTTAGTTTATGGTTAAGGATTAATACCTTTGTCTGAGAGGAAAGGCCTCAATCAGATGGTTGTAGAAGCTTTGAATGAGTCCAATGAATCTCTACATGAGCTCTTGAGTTGTGGTGAATTTTCTAGGTATGATTTCAACTAAGGCCAATTTCAGGTGTTGATCTAGAACTAGGCTAGAGGCTCTCTGTAATGGGGCTTTTGTGGGGAATCAACTTTTTCTCACTTAGAGGATGGTGTGTGCATAATTAATTGGAGTTTGGTTCACTGTGGAGCTGTAGAGTGATGAAATTGGCCCTGTGGAGTGGTTGTGAGTGGCTGAGACCATACGGGCATGCGGGTTGAACTTAGGAAGGTTTGGAGAGGCTTTAGTGAGATTTTGGTAGAGTTTTCCCAAGGTTTTAAGCTCTCTCTCTTTTGGCCGTAGAGAGCTCAATTTATAGCCATGGCCACTGAGCTGAGCTCAGGGGTGGCTGGTGGGTGCAATGGAGCGCTGAGGTGGAGGTAAATGACACAAGTGACCAATCAGGGCTTGACACATTGGCTAGGTTCAATTGGGTTCAAATTAAGGTAAGTGGCCTCATTTTCGGCTCCACCGAAGACTAGGGCGGCCCCAGAATTTGTCGTTCGCCATACGACTAGGTGAGGTTTATTTTAGTGTAATATAGTTTTTAGAAATTAGGTATTTTAATTTGATGAAAATGTGGTCAAACTGATCCCATTGATTCCTATAGTTTTAATAATCGAGCTAACCATGAATAAAGTACCACCCTGAAAGACAATACACTACTTAAAAATAAGCTCAATTAAATACTCAATTAAATAAACTAATAAGCTCAATTAAATAAACTATAAAAATAAATGACTTTCGTTTGATCTGCAAGTTTGCATGATGACCGACAGATTTCCCTATACTATATGGGAGTCAAATACGGTTTATTGTAAGTTTGGGTTCTTTTAAGTTCTCTATAAGGGCATGCCCCTATAGTTAATTACATCTGAAGAGAATAGATCACTTAAGAAAACTCTCGATAAAAATCAGATATCTTTTATTTTCATGAATTCAAAAGGAAGGGTTTTCAACGAACATGATTGTGAAATTTTCAATAGGAATTGGTTCAAATATGAAGGATTTTATTATAAGAATCAAAGGAAGAAAAGTAAGGGAGATTAAAGATCCAGGGTAGGTTCTTGGTAATCCCCCAAACTATCATAATGTTTGGCTCAATTTAAGATGATATTAATTTTAAGTAACTCTTGCTAGTTTTATTAATTAGTGCTTAGATTTATGTAATGATGATTTACATAAAAAGCCTAGAAAGATAGGAGGTTTTACGTCAAGTGACTACCTCATAATCCTAAAACAAGCATGTTGCATATCGGCACTATGCAGGAGCTTAACAAAAAGAGAGGTTTTATGTCGTGAAAGATAGCCTCAGAATCCTAAAGATTGTTATTGAAACTAAAGAAAGATCTTAAACGAGTTGCCCATTAAGTCTGCTCCAAGTTCCTTGTTGAAGTGTCTTCAGGTCCTCCGGCTGGTGATGGGTTTTGGCAAAGATGGGTTTTGGCAAAGATCACTAAAGATCACTTTGGCTTAAGCATTTTAGGAAAGAAATCCCTTAATTTAGGGGACCTATGGTCCATGGCTCACATAGGGTGGGCTAGATGAGTTTAACCTGGTCACTAGGGTCCAGTTGATGACTGTAGAGGTCTTAGTTTGACCACTTTGCTTAGGTTTTGTCACATTTGGGTCATGGGTCAATTTTGGGTTCAAGTTGGGCTAAGTTGAGCTAGTCAGTTGGGCTAGCCATAACATTGATGTCATTGGACTCAATTGATTGATCAAGATGGTGTAGATGATTGTCACAAGGAGTTTAAAAAATATTTGGAGTGAGTTTGAATTGATTTAGAGGTTCAATTCAGTGGAATTTGGACACTTGGTCAATTTTGGGGATGTTTGGTTAGACTTAGGTTTGAGTTGGGCTAGAGTTTGGCTAAGGCCCAATTAATGGTTCAATTTGATGTGGGTGATTGTCATGAAGAGTTTTGGATATCAATTGGGTGGAAATTTTGAGGTTATGAAGTTCAATTTGGTTGAATTTGAGGACATGGCTATTTTGGGGCAAAATTGGGGGTTTTGGTCAAAGTTGATTTTGAGTAAATTGAGGCTTGACCAAGGCCAATTAAAGGTTCAATTTGATGTGGAGAAATTTTTTAAAGAGTTTATGATGCAAAATTAGTGCAATTGGATAGATTTGGGGTTTAATTGAGAGAGATTTTGGCTTAGGAAGAAATTGAGGCTTCTTGATTTGGGTTGAAATTGGATTCAAATGTGGATCAATTGGGTTTGGATTTTGTTTCAATCAAGCTTGGAAATGATGAATTTAAGTTTAGAATAGAAATTGGGAAAATTGGGATCAAATTGGTGAACATAGGGGGTAAATTGGGGTAATTGGCTCTTTAAAGGTAATTTGGGGCTTTTGGTCAAAATTTGTCAAATTGGTAAAATTGAGCTCGAAGGAGTGGTTCAAATTGACTTTGGGGACATTTGAAATGATTTTGAAGGTTTTGGGACAATTTGGGTCACCAAGGGTATTTTAATAATTTTGGCTAAAAGAGAGGGTATTTTAGTAATTTTGAAAATTTTGGGGTGTTTTGGACAATTTGGGTGGTTACAAAGAATCTGAAATGATTTTTGAACAAATTTAGGTATTTTGGGTAATTTTAAGAATTTTGGAGTATTAAGGGTAGTTTGGTAATTTTGGTAAAATTGGGGTAAAAGGCTAAGTTGGTTATTTTGGTAAAATTGGACTGTCAATCACCCTACTTGAGCCATGGACCAATAGAATTCTCTACTTTGGGTCCTTCATGTACTGGTCCTAACTAAAACCCTAGCCTAGGGCTAAGGGGTATTGGGGACCATCTACATGAGTCTCCCAAAGGATTAAGAGATTAAAGTTGAGTAGGTTTGGGCTTAAGATAGTGAGTGGAAGTGTAATGTGCAAGTGTGTGTGAGAGACTAACCAAGACCACACCACTATCAGCCCTAAGGCCAAGCAGTCCTATGGGGAATCTCCTTGAGCTCCTCCTATTGACTTCACCTACTAAGAGCTAAAGTTTAGGGCCAATATGTGGAACTTCAAGTTGAGCAAAGAAGAGTTTAGAATTTCTAATGGTGAGGGTTTCTTTTCTAGTTCTCTAGGTATAGTCAACAGGAAAGTTCTATGGCTAGACTCTAGGCTACTAAAGAGGAAAGACTAGACCTCAACCAAAATTAAGGTCAATAAATGGACCCGCAGTCGGTGCGGTGTGTCGGGAAAAAACACCGCACGTATTCGCGTTGACCGAAAAGATCAACAAAACCAACACGGGCGTGTAAGCCAACACACTTACAGAGAGTATAATTGAGTGACAATTGTTTCCACCGGGGAGTTAGCAAGTGAAAATTCAATCAAACCCGAGGATTCAAAACTCTTGCAGGGGATAGAAGGAAAGGAATTCCGAAGAAGACCATTAAGAAAAGAAAAAGTGACAGTCACCGTGAAGATTCAATTTCAATTTGATGTCAGAAAACTTTGATTTTGATTTCAATAGTTTCAGAGGATGGGAATCAAAATTTAGGTAATGACCCCAAAAAGAGAATCAGAATTTAGGTACCAACCTTGAAAGAAGGGAATCATACCTCAAGATGGGAATTAAAATTTAGGTATCAATCTTAGAAAGAGTCAGATTTTAGGTACCGACCTCAAAAGAAGGAAATTAGAATTTAGGTACTGATCCCGAGATGGGAATTAACATTTAGGTATCAATCCTAGAAAGAGAATCGAAATTTATGTACCGACCTCGAAAGAAGGGAATCAAAATTTAGGTACTGACCCCAAGACTATCATGAGTGTTGAAAATTTTCTCGGATAGGAAGGTGGAAAATATATGGAATTTAAAGGAATCAAACGACCTTGCACCGACCCTGGAATTTTATGGAGACGGAAAATTTTTCAGAAGGAAGCTGGAAAATATATGGAATTTAAAGGAATCGGACGACCTTGCACCGACCTTGGACTTTCATGGAGGCGAAAAATTTCTCAGAAGGAAGGTGGAAAATATATGAAATTTAAAGGAATCAGACGACCTTGCACCGACTCTGGAATTTCATGGAGGCGAGAAATTTCTCGGAAGGAAGGTGAAAAATATAGGGAATTTAAAGGAATCAGATGACCCTGCACCAACCCTGGAATTTTGTGGAGGCGGAAAATTTCTCGGAAGGAAGGTGGAATATATTGGGAATTTAAAGGAATCAGAGGACCTTGCACCAACCTTGGAATTTCATTGAGGTGAGAAATTTCTCGGAAGGAAGGTGAAAAATATAAGAAATTTAAAGGAATCGGACTAACCTGCACCGACCCTGGAATTTCATGGAGGAGGAAAATTTCTCGGAAGGAAGGTGAAAATATATGAAATTTAAAGGAATCGCACAACCGTGCACTGACCCTGGAATTTCATGGAGGCAGAAAATTTCTCGAAAGGAATGTGGAAAATATAGAGAATTTAAAGGAATGGGACGACCTTACACCTTCCCTGAAATTTCATTTGAAAGGTTGTGATAGGGAGGGTTACTAAAGAAATGCATTATCAGGTGTAGCATCCTCAACCTCTAAAATATCGTGGGAATCAGAATTTTGGTACTGATACACCAAAATAATATGTAGTTTTAAGTATTTATTTTATGTTTATCTTTGGAGATATTGCACTTTAAAGAAGGGTATTTTCATGTTTTTATTGCAGGTATATCAATTTTAGGTATTTGGGGCAAAAGTAGAAAAAAGAATGAAAGTTGGAGCCAAAACAACGAATTTTATGATTTTGGCGCAAGATGAGCGAGATTGGAGCCAGATGTGCTAAAACCTAGAACAGTGTGATCTTTAACAAACTGGTGTAAGATGCGCCAGATTGGCGCTAGATGCGTCATTTGACGGAGATCAAGCGCAAGATGCGTTAGATTTTGCACAAGATGTGCTAAATTTGGTGCAAGATGCGCCAGACTACTTTTTACTGATTAAGGTCGTTCGATACAAATTTTGCACAAATTTTTAAAGAGTCAGTTGTTCTAAACACCCCTTGGAGTGATTCAATGCATCTAGACACTTTGGAAGTGATGCTTAGTTTGCAAATATTTTTAAATATTACAAAATACACACGACACATACAATAGTAAATAGGCAAATTATTCACAACTAAATAACTTCAATTAAAATAGTTGATCTTTTAATAAAATAGTTTTATCTTTTAATAATCTTTAAACTTCCAAATCCCCTTTAAAAATAACTCAAGTATACATATCATTCAAGTAATAAAGGGCTCTAATGGAGTCCTAGATATCGATCCCACAGGGAAGATGAAAATGACTGTAAATAAGTTCTTAAGATTATAATGTCAAGTATTATTTTAAAACTACAATAGGTAAAGTACAATGTTTGAGTACTAAGTAACAAGTGAATGCTAATTAAAATGCAATTGAAAGACAAAGTAAACTAAACTAAATGTTAAACTTTCAGAAGTAAAATTAAGATGTTGTGACGGAAAGTTCAAATTTAAGAAAGCATCATTCCCCTTTAGAATGAGTATATGGTTTGTGAAGAAATTTAAATCATTTGAAAATATATATATAAATTGTTTTGTGTCAAATATGAGCAATCCCATTATTTACCCTCTTCCGAGTGCATAAAGAACATTGACTAATCCAGAGTTTGGTCTCTAATTCTGTGGTTATGCTGGGAGGATACTGGCTACCACTTCAGAGCTCCCACTACTCCCTCTCCAGAGGGCTAACAATCTTGCATCAGTTTCCAATCAATTGGACCAAATTAAGATTTTTAATATGTCACCTTAAAATCTTCAATTCTGCATCCAACAAAGTATATTTCCCTATTTATTTGCACCTAATTCCATGGATAAAATACTCTCCCATGAAAATAAATGTGATTCTCCCCATATTGTAGAAATCCTAGCCTATTCAGAACATATGATCCTCAACACATTTTAACATTTCAATTGGTCAGATCGAAAATTAAATGGAGATCAAAGTTCAAATCATCACTAATTATTGACATTTAAAGTCATATGAAAAAAAATCAATTTTTCACAAAACCATATCTCAAAGTAGGGAGATAAATAAATAAGACTACTCATAATTCATGAGAAGGATACGACAAAACACGGATTTCATATATAAAAACAAGTTTGCAATATAAAAGAATTAAAAGGCATAACTTATCTCACAATCCTTCCCAAGCAAACACCTATAAGTTCTCTCCAAGTCTTTTTCTCTTTACAAAAACTCTCAATTCTCTCTTAGAAGTGTAATGAAGAAGAAATCTCTCACCTTCCCTCTCTTCTTACAATCCTTGAAGAAAATTTCCAAGCCCCTAACTTTCTCTCTCTCTCTCTCTAACTCTCCTTCTTCACTCCACACACCTTACGCCTCCACAAACTCCTCTTCTCCTCTTCTTTTATTAAAGGCTGCCTCCCTCCAAAAAGAATTCAAAATTCCCTCTAATATTTTATCCAAAAGTCAACTCCTTTGAGTTCAAATGACATGTTCATTAACCGAAGAGACACATCCCTTCATAAAATAATCTTCCAAAGTATCTAGATGCATTGAATTACTCTAGGGGAAGTTTAGAACACATGTCCCTTTAAAATTCACACAAAATTTATCTTGAACCACCTTAATCCGCAAAAAGTCGTCCCTGGCGCATCATGCACCAGTTTGCTAAAGATCGCGCTGTTCTGGGCTTTGGCGCATATGGCGCCAATCTGGCGCATCATGTGCCAGAATTTGAAACTTCGATGTTTTAGCTCCAAATTTCATTTTTTTTGCTGCTTTTGCTCCAAATGACTAAAATTGATATACCTGCAACAAAACATAAAAACTACCCTCCTTTAAAGTGCAATATCACCAAAAATAAGCATATAGTATGTACTTTAAATAACATATTATTTTGGTGTATCATAGTTCTAATAAGATCTTTTAAGTTAGAAAGTAATTTTCCGTTGCGTCCCCGACAACGATGCCAAAAACTTAATGTACATTATTTATATGCTAGTAATTTTTTTCAACACCCTAACACATATGATAGCGAGACTAGAAATATGCAGGACAAACACAATAAAAGTTTACATCATTATGAGGTTCTGTTTTAACTCTTTAAAAGCTTCCACTTCTAGTAAATTAATATATAATTTTTTCAATGTTAAATAGTCACTAGGTTGCAAACACAAGAATACATATCGCACAAGTAATAAAATCTAATGGAGTCTCTTAAGTATCGATCCCACAGGGAGGTGAAAATTCTTATAATACTAACACAAAGACACAATATAAAAACTACAAGAAACTTAAGTATAAAAGTAGCCTGAGGTTTGTATTAAAAGCTAAGGTACTATGTTTACTATGCTAATCTTTAAACTTTAAAGTTCAATCTAATTTAACTAAGCTAAGTTTTAAAAGGAAGGGTTCAAATTTTAGAAAGTATCCTTCCCCATTACAATGAGGTTATAGTCAGTGAAGTCTCCAAATTGTTATTAAATTGCATTGTGCCAAATATAAGCAATTATATTTTTTATTCTCTTTACGAGTGACAAAGAACATTAATTAATCTAAAGTTTAGTCCTTAAATCAAAGAGTTCTCATATTCTCCTCACCTTAGGGTTAACATCTCGTTTTAGTTTCCAAACACCTCGACCAAATTGAGGATTTTAGGTTGTCACCCTAAAAATCTTCAATTCTTCACCCAACAAAGTATATTTCCCTATTTACTTGAACTCAACACCATTGAATACATTCTCATCCATGAAATCAAATGTGATTTTTACTTAGTTGTAGAAAACATAGCCCTCTTGGATCGTATGTTTCATAAAAAAGTTTAACAAATCAATTGGCCAGATCGATAAGTAAATGAAGTTCAAAGTTTGAATCATCACAATTAAGAATTTAAAAACATTTCCAAACAATTTAGATTATTCATATAACTATATCTCATTGTAGGGAGAAGGACAAAGCAAACTACTCAAAATTCATGAGGAAGATGCAACAAAACATGGATTTATATATATATAGAAGCAAGTTTACACTACAACTAAAATTAAATCAACTTATCTCAATCTCCTCCCCCAAGAAAATCCTTTGAAGTCCTTTTAATCACTTTCTCTTCTCACAATATCACTCAACTCTCTCTTAGAAATGTAATGAATAATAAATCTCTCATTTTCCCTCTCCTCTTATAACTCTCAGAGAAAATTTTCCCTAAGCCTTTCTAACCCTTAAACCTTTTCACCCCCCTTTCATTTTTGGCCTAAAATCTTTATTTTATAATGTAGGGTTGAATTTTCAAGAGTTTCCTTTGACATCCTTTCAAATATCCATCTAAATTCAATGCATTTAAAGGAATAATTGTTTCTGGTGCCTAGGCGTAGGCTCC
This sequence comes from Phalaenopsis equestris, assembly GCF_001263595.1. Lineage (NCBI taxonomy): Eukaryota > Viridiplantae > Streptophyta > Magnoliopsida > Asparagales > Orchidaceae > Phalaenopsis > Phalaenopsis equestris. The sequence goes on along the minus strand of NW_018165766.1, from coordinate 273,955 downwards.
AATGCAATCCTAGACTATAATGCTTAGGCACCGAATCAGTTCCTTAGGCACAAGTTCAATTTTAACAACGAGCCACCTTTTGCCTCCAAATTCCTTCTTATTTGCTTCCTTTAAGCTCCAAATGCCTAGACTTAGCATACCTGCAACAAAAACATAAAAATACATTTATTTAAAGTGCAATATCTTTAAATATGAGCATTTAATGTATAAACAAAAGTTGAATATTTTTAATCATGTCAGTCACTTCAAGCACCCCTTCAAAATTTAGCCAAATTTAATGGATATCCTAGAAAGTTGGTTAATGGTGGTATAGCACCAGTCTGGGGCATTATATTTCCAATTCAGCCCATCTATTGGTGTTATGGCACCATACTAAAACATCCATTTTTACTCCATTTTCTTTTCATTTTCTGTAAATGTCCATTCCATGCACCTGAAACTAAAAACATGCAAAATACCTTCATTTTAAAGTGCAATATTATAAAAAAATAATCATAACATGAAATGTACACTAAAAATAGATTATTTTTAGGTTGATAAGGCATATTTGTTATCCCTTGCTTTCGTGATATGCATTTTTTTTGTGAGGATGAGGTGTAAATCCAACTACCTTTCAATACTTATATCAATTATTCAAATCTGTCACATCATCTCATTGTTATGCCATAAATTTTATATGTAAAGTTTCGCATATTCAACATGGCTTTTGAAATCATATTTATATGTGAAATAAATATGAGAGCCTCTACTAATATTACATAATTATCAATATGATTTTTAATATGTAAAATACATTTTTTATGCTTGATATTGTTCATTTTATTGTGGTTGAGTGTAACTTGTAACTAAAGTTGCCTTGGAACATGAATATGAGTTCCTAATTAAAAGTGACTACTATTATAAATTGTTTATATAAAAACTCCTAATTAGCTAGCAAGTAATTTGGTTGCATGACTAATTGCACTGGATGAGTAGGTTTATCGACTAGGTGGCTTCATAAAGACTTCATGCAAGTTTAATAGTCGGATTTTAACGTTGACCTCACTTTTATGAGGACTCACCCACTCACCTATACATAATCCACAAACTAGGCTTATTCTCCCTTGGGCCCCATCAGGGTAAGCCCAAACCCTCAAACCATTGTTTAAGTTGTTTGAGGGTTTTTTCTTGGTAATGGGCCCAAGCTACAACTCCACCTCCCTCCCTCACCCATGGGTAAGACAAGCATTGGGTCCCACAACCTTAGAAATCTTTTCATAGACCCTAGTGGCCACCATAACACTAAAATTCATAGTCCATTGAAGTAAGGAGGAGGCTTGTGACACTAAGGTGAAGCTCTCTGTCAAGTCCAAATGAGGCCTCACCTCCTGAGACAAGGAGTGGATCAAAGCCCCAAAGTTAGCTCTTGATTCGGTCTTTTTTTGAAGAAAACCAATATTGCATGTTCACTAAACCACATAGATAAGTTTGTCTCACCTATATGATGCTATAAGAATAAAACCTAAGTGATTTTGTTGAGAATCAAGTGAGATCTTAGGATTTGATCACAAACGGCACTCTGTCCTCTAGGGAAGATGAACCAATGTCATCCATTTTTGTATATTAGAAATGGATGGTGTGGGTCAAGTCAAACCACAAAATCGTGGGGAAGGATAACACCAAACTGTGGGTGACCTAAGCGTCCGCATGGAAAGTGCACCCAACCAGAAGATGTTGCGTGAGAGTTCAGGGTGTCTGAGGATCTAGTCAGCGTCACATGGTTAAGGGAAAAATTCATATTTGTGAATTAAATAAATCCAAAAAATTGAGTAAAAGTTTAAAAATACATAACTTAATGTAAAAAATAAAAAATAAAAATAAAAATACCTTTAGAGTAAGGGAACATAGGTGAAAATAAAAAAGAACAATTAAATTATAATTAATTTTTAATTAATGAAATACTCTAAGGGTATTTTTTTATTAAAAATTAACTATAAGGTAGAAAAATCTAAAATTTTGAGGGAAATTTTCATTCTCTTGCAAGGATATCTGATACACTTTAAATATATAACACTTATGTACACATTCTTATACCTATTTTTGAGATATTGCGCTTTAATGGAAGATATTTGTGTGTTTTTCTTTCAGGTACAATCAAATGGATGAAAAATGGAGGAAGGAGTGAAAATAAATCAAGTGGAACAAAAATGAAGATGTACAAAAGAACTGTGGCACCTAAGCATCTAGAACTAGCGCTTAAGTGCTGGGAAAATCGAGAAGGCCACGCCTAAGCGCCACATACCTCGCGCTTAAGCGCCTGAGGTAGTTACTTAATGATTCAATGAATTTGGATGAATTTTTTAAGAGATTTTTGAAGCAACTCTTGGTGAAAACGTGGGATATAATTAATGGACATGAAAATACATTCAATTGGCTTATAAAAGGAGGCAGCTCTTGGAAGATTCATTGAATGTGGCAAATTTTGAAGAAAAACCAAGGCACCATTTGGAAAATTATAAAAGAAGATTTGAATTTGATTAAAGAACACTCTCACACACACCCCATAGCCCCCTAGAGAAACTTCTACATACCCACCATAGCCACACCAACTACGCCTCTCTCATAGATTAATTAGGATACTTTTAGAGAGAAGAAGTGAGGAGTTGCAGTGTGTGAGTAGAGAGTATTGTAAGAGAAAGGAAGAGAAGAGATTCAAAGGAACTTCAGGATTTTAGTGAAGAGGATTTGAGATAAGTTTTTATCTTTGTACTACATTTGGTTTTAATTTGGACTTCTTCTTTATTTGCATGATTTCTACTTTTAAACTTAAGTGTGGTTGTGCTTTCTCCATGAGTTCTGAGTATTTTTCATTATCTTTTTTTTTAAATGATAAGTGATTAAGTATTGGATGGAATTTGTGTGAAGTATTAATCTTTAATGTTGGAATAAATTGTGATGATGTGATGATTTTAAACCTTGTTTAAACCTTGTACTTCATTTACTTCCTGATTTGGCTAATTAAGATGTTAATATTTGTTGTGATAACATGTAAGATCTGTGATTGCATTGTCTTAGTCAACTAATGGTAAGAATCACATGAGATTGTATGGATGTGAATGTAATTCATATGGTTGAGTGCAAATAAATAGGTGTCGGCACTATTTTGGTTTGAGGAGTTGCCCGTAGGAATTTGTCGGTCACCGGAATCGAAATCCTGTCGCCTGCTTTGGAAGGTCGTTTAAGTTTAGAAAATTATGAAATCAAACTGACCTCATATTTTTATAGTTTACATGAAAGAGCGCTTAACCTCAAATCTTGTATCTATCATAAAGGATAAACATAACACTTGAGGATGAGGCTCGCACCAAAAAACTAA
>NW_018165766.1:259309-270433 GCF_001263595.1 Phalaenopsis equestris | reverse complement strand
AAGTCATCTAAGAAAACTCTTGATAAAAACCAAGAAATATTATCTTCAAGGAATACTTTTCAATGAAATCGGCAATGAAATCGGACAAAGAGATGTGAAAGGGGAATGGTTCAAATTTGAGACATTTTTTATGGAATCGAAAGGAGGAAGAACTAGGGGATGACATAGATATGGAGGAGAACCTCGGTGCCTTCCTAGTCTGTCCTATTGTTTAGCTTCAGTTTTAAGGAGAAAACTTTAAGTGTTTCATCCTACCAATTTTATTAATTTAGGGCTTACATTTGTGTGAAATGATCACACAAATAGCCTGAAAGATGTGAAGATTTAGGTCGTGACGAACGACAACCTCGGAATCCTAAGACGAGTTAGGGCTTATAGTATACAGCAGAGCTGTACAAAGACCTAAAGATGAAGTGAGAATTTATGTTGCATAAGCAGGCAAACTCAAAATCCTATGGATTGGTTGTTTAATTCTAAGGAATGAATTGGTTTAGCTGGTGAAGTCATGTTTTTCTGTTGAAGATGGTTGTGCTACCCACCATGCTAGCTCCAAGCTCCTTGCCATGACGAGTTTGAGTTTTCTAGGGTGTCAAGTTATGATGTCAAACCAGGTAGCCTTATGATTGTAGTTCTTTAAATTTTCATAAAGGATGTTAAAGTTGATTAGAGCGACACCGGTTAGGATCTCGCGGTTCCCTCGTTCCGGCACCACTATTTTTCATTGGATTCACTTAGTTCAAATGAATTTACTAAACTCAACTTAATGAGTTCCAAAATTTCATTTAGACCGTGGGAAGCCTTGTTAGCAACCTTAGGTTACCTCCTCCGAAGGGTTCCTGATCATCCGATAGAGATGTCTTAATTTAGTTGAAATTATGGTTTTTCTGATGTTTATGATTAAATTTTGAGTTATTTTATATTTTGAATGTTGTGGCGGTGAATTTTATCTTGGTTGATTTTAACTTTAGTTTTTGTTTTGGTTTTGTGGCTATTCTGATAATTTTAGTTTTCATGCAGGGTGACATTATTGTTTAGCATGCAGGTTTGTGTTAACATCAAAAGTATAATATGAAAGTACAAGAAAGACGGCGCTATAAACTGTAAAAGCGTACCTGGCGAGTCTTCTCGTTTCACCAACTAAAACTCAAAATGCATGTCAGGGCATTTTATATGAAGCAGGAAAGTAAAGTTTTGGCGACCTACCTAACCCTAAATCATATCTTGGTGGGTCCCAATTAGTTTGATTAAGAATGATTTTGTTAAGCAAAACACATTAAGTTTAGTAGACCTCTGAGGTATCCAACAAGTTAGGAGAAAGAAGCAGGTCCATGCTTCCCTCTCACTACTTGGTGAAAGGCCTTAAGCTCATTTAAACTTATTGTGTTGCTTAATAATTCACCCTATGAACACCCTAATGCTTAATGAACATTGATGTCCTAATTATCACTAAGAGTAGGGTAATTATCATTTGTAATTTAATTTGAAAGTTATGTTGGTGAAGACCCTTAAAGGGGTAAGTCGGTGTCATTAAGACACTTAGCCAATTTTATTTGGGCTTGTAGCGTTTTAAAAGGTGTTAATTTTAGCTAGGTTTGCTTTCCTAATCCTCATTTAATCAATCTTGATTTAACTTAGATCACTACTAAGCCCTTAAAACCTAGGTGAGTGTCTTAATTAATTTTGAAAATGTTAAATTTTAGGTGATCATGATTCATTATTTTAATTTCATTTGAAAATCAAATAGGGGTAACACTTCATAATTTGTCAAATTCAATCAAATATCTTTGAAATTTTTAACCTACCTCTTTCATGGGTCAATTAAGACATCAGAGGAGAAAATGTGATTTTTCAAATTTTAATTTAATTTATATAATTACTTTCATGCAAAAATGAGATTTTTCAAAGAAAATTTGTTAACTTGACCAAGTTGAAACCTAATAATCACTTGAAATTTTTACTAGAGGTAGACCTAGACTAGAGAGCCATTTGACAAAATTTTATGATTTTTTGAATTTCATTTGAATTATTAGAATTATTTGAAATTCTAGGGTATTTATTAAATATAAAATATTTTAAATGGGGAAAATTAAGTTTTGTATTTTTGAAAAAATCTCCTTGAGGTCAGAGAACCTAGAGAAGCAACTTTTATATTTTTTTTGGTTTTTCTTTGATTTATTGGAATTATTTTAGTGGAAATCTATTTTTTAGCCTTTAAAAATTATTTTAAGCTTCAAAATATAATATCTTTATTTAGAAAATCAGAAAAAATATTTCAATTGCTTCTAAATGCTTGGAAAAAAATTTAGAACATTTCCATGAATTTTATTATTTTTGTGATTTTTATGAATTTTTAATTATTTTAAATATTTAAAAATAGGCTAAAAATGAAATTTTTATTTAAATTTAAACACCATTTTATTTTTATAAAATTCCCCTGGTCATAGAGAACTCAAAAAACAAGTTTTCATAATATTTCAGTTATATTTTGATCATTAAAAATAATTTTAGTGCCAAAAATGATATTTAACTTGAAAAATCAATTTAGGCCATCAAATGGACTCAAAATGCTTTGAAATTTTCATGTGGAGTTATTTGGATCTTAAAAAACATTGGAGAGTAAAAATCAAGTCATTTTGATGTTTTTGTTTTCTAAAATTAATTACCCTAGTGTTTTAGGGTTTAGGCAAATTAGGTTTATCTCGAATGACTTGGCTCATGAGAAATTTTCTAAAGATCATAAACCTTCCAAAATTTTCTTGGATTTCTCTAAGCAACATGCTAATTATTATGATTAATTTAAGCAAATAATGTACATAAACATGAAAAATATGGATCTCTGTCTAGAGGTCTTCTTTGACGTTGGCTGTCTAGAGGTCTTCTCTGACTTTGGAAAGATCAGAGAATGTTCCCATTGACAGAGGCTAGAACACGCCAAAAATTCAAGCTATGGTGAAATGCCTATATGCATGGTGAATCAAAAGACTCCTAAACCTAATTGATTTTTTTTAAAAATCAAATATGCATCAAATTGACACAAAATTTAATCCATGTTGGGGTATTTTTATTTTATCTTTGTGATTTTTCTACACCAAGATATGGATTTTTTAAGTTAAGGGTCATTTTCTGAATTTTTTAATTCCTTATTTATCTATTTAAACGTGCGGCGCCACATCTCCTAGGCAGCTCTGAAGCTCCACACGGCGCGCTCCCGCTCGACGTCGCCATCCACTTCAGTGCTGACTTGGCCCGCGGTTTATGTCTCGAAGTGTTGTCCGGCCTCATCCTTTTCATCTTGACCGTCCATTCATTTGATACACGCTTGATCGAACGACGCTCCGTCATCATCCCCGATAGCATAACCCAAGAAACATCCATCTTTCAAGCTTGATATCTCTCTCATTTCTCAACCAAATTAAATGAATTTTTTTTTAATTGCTCGTCTAGACTAGAGGAACATATGCATACGGTTAAGATGCCATGAAATTAAGCCCAAGAAAATGGAGAATCAAAAGAAGCTCGGGAGGAGAAGAAGTTCAATACCAGAAGTTCAATACCTTGGTTCAATACCTTTGCTCTGAGAAGGGGAGCTTCAATCAGAGATGCTTGGCACATTCGTTGAGGTCCAAGGAGGCTAAGGATTGAGTCTCTTACTTTGGTGTAAGGTCTAGATATGAATTCGACCAAGCTCCGTTTTAGGTGTTGGTCTAGAGCTGTGTCAAGGGCTCTTTCACAGGGGTATTTGATGGGGCTTTGCCTTCTCTTACTGTTGTGAAGGTGTGGGCACAAGTAATTGGAGTTTGGTGGAGTTTTAAGGGATGTCGTATTTCTGCCCTAATTTTTTAGCTCAAAATTAGGTTTACACGAGAGGAATTAGGGAAATGGAGTGATTAGATTGCACTGTGGAGGTCTTAAGGAAGCTCAGGGATTAATTTGGAGGTCTCTCTCTGATAAAATTTCAGCACCCTCTCCATGGCCGTGGAGATGAGCTTTTATAAAAATGGCTAAGGGGTGGCTGTCATGGCCAATTGAAGGGTGAAAAGCGTGCTTAAGGTGGAGGGCAGAGAGGCTCCAACATCTCATTTGGGTGAGGTGGTGATTTGGGTGAAGTTCAGGAGGAGGTGGTCCTCGATTTTGGCTTCTCCAGCGAGTAGGTCGGCCGGCCATGGCAAGGGGAGGTGGCTAGGAGCTCAGGGAACCCAGGGGAATATGTCACATCAATTTAATGGGCTAAGGTTTAGTTTTAGCAAAAAGATTTTAAGCCTAAGAATATTTGGAAAACATATCCCTTAATTTAGGGGACCATTGGTCCCTAGCTCACTTAGCTTTGGTTAGGTGAGTTTTGGCTCAGTCTTAGGGTCCAACTAATGGCTGTGGAATCATTAATTTGATAGTTTTGGGGTGGTTAGACTACATTTAGTGCATGGGTCTAAGTGGGTGCAAATGACCAAAAATTAGGTTTGGGCTAGGTTTACCATATCAATTGGTCCAAATAAATGTTTCATTTGGTGTAAGTGATTGTAAGGAACAATTTTGGTGAATGATGAAAAGGGTTTTGAGTTTAATTGGAGGGTCATTTCGAAGGATTTTGGAGATTTGGTTAATTTGGGCATGTTGGGCTAGACTTGGGTCTAGATTGGGCTAACCTTAGGATAAGTCCAAATTTATGATTTAAAATGGTCAATAGGAACCTCATGAAGAGTTTTCAACATAAATTGGGTGCCAATTTTAGGGTTAAGACATTCAATTTGATGAGTTAGGTCATGTGGCCAAGATTGGGGTTTTGATCTAAATCAAAATTGGGCTCAAATCATGGGCCAATTGAGCTTGGATTTGGTTTATTTTGGTCATATTGAAGGTGAATTTGAGTTTGGGACTCAAATTTGAGAAGATTGGGATCAAATTGATGGACATTTGAGTTGAATTTCGGGAAATTTTGGCCTTTAAAGGCAAATTTGGGGGTCTTTGTCAAAGTTGGTTAAATTGGCTAAATTGGGTCATGTGGTAGTTGAGAAAAATGAAATTGGGAATATTTGGAAAATTTTGGGAATTTTTGGGATTTTTTAGAATTTTTGAAATTTTGGGCCCATGAGGGGCATTAATAATTTGGCAATTTTTGGTCATTTTGGGTAATTTGGGTGTTTTCAAAAGGTTTGAAATGTTTTTTGAACAAGTTTGAGTATTTTAGATAAATTTGGAAATTTTGACCAAATTTAGGGTTTCAAGGGTACTTAGGTAATTTGGGGGAGTTTAGGGGCAAAAGGTCAGGATGAGTATTTTGGGTATAATTGGGGAACTAACCACCAAAAGTAAGTCAAGGACCAATGGAAACCCCATTTGGGTCCTCTATGTACTGGTCTTAGCTAAACCCTAGCCTAGGGCTAGTAGGTTTAGGGGATCATCTACATGAGTTTCCCAAAAGCTCAAAGGACCAAAGTCAGAAAATTCTAGGTTTAGGGTAGTGAGTGATTATGAGGGAAGTGAGTGTCTTAGCTCTAGACTAACACCCAAGGCCAACCCTAAGGTCAAATAGCTCTATAGGAACTCTCCTTAAGCTCCCCCATAATGACCCCACCTTCTAAGTGCTAAAGGTTAAGACCAATATGTGGAACTTCAAGTTGAGTAAAGAAGAGTTTAGAATTTCTAATGGTGAGGGTGCCTTTTTATAGTTTTCTAAAAATAGTCAATAGGAAAGTCCTATGGCTAGTCTCTAGGCTACTAAAGAGAAAGACTAGACCTCAACCAAAAGTGAGGTCAAGAAATGGACCCCCAATAGGTGCAGTATGCTGGACAAGCACACCGCGTGTATTAGCGTTGACCGACAAGATTAATAACACCAATACAAACTCCCAAGTCAACAAACCTAGAAGAAATGTGTAGAGTTGTGTGTGCCATTTATTTCCACTGTGGAATTAGTAGGTAAGTATTTTGATTGAAATCAAGAGGTAAGAACTCTTGCTAGGGATTGGAGAGTGGGTTTTAATGTTGTCAAATTTCAAGTGTTTTTAAAGGATGAGAATCATCATGTAAGTGTTGATCCCGAGGTGGGAATTGGAGATTTAGGTTTCAATTTCAGAAGAGAGTCGGAAGTTTGGGACCGACCCTGAAAAATAAGAATCATAATTTTGGCATTGATTCTAAAGTGAGGATTCAAAATTTAGGTAATGTTTTCAAGAGAGAGAGTCGGCAATAATGGACCGACCTTTAAAGGAGGAAATCAGAACTTAGGGACTGATTTCAAATTAATCATTTGAAATTTAAGTATTGTCTCAAAAGAGAGTGTCGAAAGGTATGGATCGACATCAAAGTAAGTGAATCAGAAATTAAGGACTGATTTAAAATGAGAATTGACAGGTAAGGGTCAATCTCAAGAGAGATCGTCGAAAGGCAAGGACCATCCTCAAAAGGTAGTGAATCAGAAGGTAGTGACTGATTCAATGATGAGAACTGATAGGAAACGGTCAATCTCAAGAGAGAGCATTGGAAGGTAAGGATCGACCTCGAAAGGGGTGAATCAGAAGGTAGTGACTGATTCTAAAAATTGATAGATAAGGGTCAATCTCAAGAGAGAGCGTCGGAAGGTAAGGACCGACCTCGAAGGTAATAAATCAGAAGGCAGTAGCTGATTTTAAGATGAGAATTGATAGGTAAGGGTCAATCTCAAGAGAGAGCGTCGAAAGTTAAGGACCGACCTCGAAGGTAATGAAACAGAAGATAGGGACCAATTCTAAATGAGAATTGACAGGTAAGGGTCAATCTCAAAAAGAGAGCATCAGAAGGTAAGAACTGACCTCAAGACTAAGAACTGACCTCAAAAGGGGTGAATCAGAAGGTAGTGACTGATTCTAAGATGAGAATCAACAGGTAAGGGTCAATCTCAAAAAGAGAGCATCGGAAGGTAAGGACCAACCTTGAAAGGGGTAAATCAAAAGGTTGTGACTGATTTGAAATGAAAATTGATAGTTAAGGGTCAATCTCAAAAAGAGAGAGCATCGGAAGATAAGGACCGACCTCGAAAGGGGTGAATCAGAAGGTAGTGACTGATTCTAAGACGAGAATCAACAGGTAAGGGTCAATCTCAAAAAGAGAGCATCGGAAGGTAAGGACCAACCTCGAAAGGGGTAAACCTTGAAAGGGGTAAATCAAAAGGTTGTGACTGATTTGAAATGAAAATTGATAGTTAAGGGTCAATCTCAAAAAGAGAGAGCATCGGAATATAAGGACTGACCTCGAAAGGGGTGAATCAGAAGCTAATGCTATTCTAAAATTCTGATATTTGTAAATAGTTCATGGTGTTGAATTTATAAATATGTGGCATGTGAAGAGGTTGACAATTTTTTAGGAAGATATGCAGAATTTTGTGGGGTTTTATGTTGAATGTGCAACTCTGCGGTGATGCAAAAAGTTAATGCAGGCAAGGATAGTCGTCTTGCCCGAACAAAGAGTAAAAAACTAGAAATTGAGAGAATCCACTCAATAAATTTATTTTCTTTTCTTGTTGTTTTTATCACAATTAATTTTAAAAAATATTCAAATTTTGATTTTAATTGGTTGATATTTCAAAAGAGACTTTTTCTTAATTTAAATTTATCATAATTTATATTCTTCTCGTCATTTTTTCATTTGAAAGTTTCTTCTTTATCATTAAATGTTTGTTGTTTTGTTCTTCGTTCATTATAGTTGTGAACCAATGTATGGTTCAATGGTTTTTATCCATCACACCGAGAAGAACAGTTGAACAATTAGACAAATTTTCTGAAAGGAATTTCATTAATCTGCTTCAATAAAATGTTACAGATGAAGAGTAGGTCAATGCCTCAAAAAGAGTACAATATGCAAACTGCATGAAGGTACATCTAGAATGTGTCATGTCAAGTACATATCATGGACTGATCATGTATAATACATATCATATATGTAATGTAGTAGAGAAGAAAGAGAAACCCTCTGAATATCTTTCCCCTTGCGTAGTGAGCTCGTGATCAAGCTGACCTTCTGAGCCACGTTCCAGTACAAGAGTTCCCTTCATGCGTGCCTAGAGGTGCAACCTTCTCATAGCTCATACGGCAGCAGTTCTTCAAGTTCAGGATCCGGCTGAAATCCAAACAGTATTTTGTTGTTGTCCATCAATCGGAAAGTCAGAAACCCTACGGCTTTAATACGCTGGGAATGTAGTGCTTGGCGACGTGTGCACTGTTGCCTTTTAGAACAAGCACTGAACCTACTGGCAAGGGAATCTCTACAGATCTTTGGAACTCGCCAAGGCCGATGACATCGATTTCTTTCACATCAATTTCCTTCCCAAAGAGAATATTGCTTATGAATGAGAATGAGACTGTGCAGAAGGGTCTTACGAAATCATGATGATCAATGTGAGGAGGTATGCAATCTCCCTCGTTATATATATTGATGATGCAACTTTTTGGAATACAATTGACTGGCAGTATGTTCCATCGAACCATTCGTTTAATCATCCATTAGATCATCGGGGGCAGCGAATCCATTTGATCATACCTTAGAATCCCAGGAGGATTTCCTTGCCTGTCTTTCATGAAATTGTAGCAGCATCCGCATTGTATTGTTATCCTTCCCTTTCCTCTCATCCATTTCCTTGGCTCAGAGTAGGTTTTTTCCATGAGCAAGCCTGCTCGACCTCTGTCTCTTAAGTCAAAGATACAATCCAGAATGCTTTGTTCATCTTTTTTCGAAAAGACCCTTGTATACAATTCTAGTCCTTCCAATATATTGATGAGTTCTCCATGGAATTCTTCGTAGAACTCAAAGCTTCTTTTGTTGACTTTGTTGATTTTATAATACTCTGTTGTGTTGAGGACAGGCAGCCGGCGCAGACATTCCCTCATTTCATTATTAACAGGAATTCGGACTGGTGCCATTGTTACCTCTAACGAAATATATGACTCATCGTCCATCGAAACATACAGCTCAGTATATCGTGGGTCGTATTGTTCTGTACCCATTGGGATGTATGCCCCCTCCATCTGGCAATCGCTGGTCTGAGATTGATCTTCATTAGAGGCATATTCTTCAAGAGTTCTGAAATGCTTCAAGTGTAGGACATTACAGTTGGGACATTTGACAAAAGCTCCTGTAGCTAACTCTTGTGGCAGTATTTCAATCTTGCAAGTAGGGCAACTCGCGCAAAGGTCATCCAAGCTGACGGTACTTCTAGCTCTTGAACATACCCAGGCTCCTCATTTGTGGTGAGCAAGCTGGAAGAAGTTTTTTTCATATCTTGATTATAGATGTGTCCCTCTGGAATGAGGACGAGTTGGTTTTCTATTTGTTGTTGACGTCTCTTTTCTTCTCTCAAGAGAGCTTTGTGCTTACGACGGTTGGCATTTATCTGTTGAGTCCTTCGTAGCGAAGCGAACAATTTCCTACCATTCTTAGCAGAAACCAAGTTTTTGACTGGAGTGGCTACCATGGATGATAGACGGCTGGTTCCTTCCATGGGATTGTGTTGTCATATCACCTCTTTCCCCTTCAGCGAGGGATTGCTTTTGGATCTGAATTTTAGAAGTTAGGGTAGCCCCTCCTTTTCTTGTCCACTGATTACATCCATTAGAGGACCTTCGTATGCCATGTTGATTTCATTGAACTACATCTATGCCATGTCAAAGTCAATAATGTCACCTTGTGGTGTCATCTCCTCATTAAGCACGAGGTTCCAGCCCTCCTTGAAGGCAAAGATCAGCTTTTGACCTGACATTTTTTTACATATGACAGTAAAAACATCAGTGAGCTGAAACATAACGTGAACAAGAACAAAATAGAGTTTTTTAGTTAGAGGAAATTTTAATTTGTTTTGGTGAAAAAGTTATTTATTTATGTATTTATTTTGTTTAATTTAGTAGAATATTAAATTTAAACTTAAAGGTAGAAAAGAGAATTGCAGTGTGTAATTTTCTAAATTCTTCATTAAATAGAGGTTAATTACAAAATTTTTGGACCCGGTCACAGACTTTTGGCCACATAGATAACCCCCAGAACAATCAAAATTTTACAATTTTCAAATCAAGCAGCGATAAGCAACATTAGGTTGCGTAGTATGTTTTCAAGTATCGTTCGTTGATTGGCAGCATAGGTCTTTCATCTCGAAAATCTACTATTTGGTAGGCTCCGCCTATGTAGACATTTTCAATGATAATTAGTCCCTCCCAAGTTAGTTCGAATTTTCCACTTATCTTGTAACATGCAAGAATACACATTTCGAGTACAAGGACGAGGTCACCAACTTTAAATGTCCTTAGGCTGACCAATTTTTTGTGAGCTTGCACCATATTTGCCTGATAAAGCTCCAAATGTTGTTGTGCTTCAAGCCATTTTCCTTCAAGATTCTCTAGTTCTTCAAGTCTGAGCTTTGCACTTTCCTATGTTGTAAGTTGATTGGCGATAGTGACTCTGAGAGACGGTGACCAAAGGAAAATATGTTGAGATTTTCATAGATATTTTATACTGTTTTTAATGATATTGCACTTTAAAGAAAGGTATTTTTGATGTTTTATTGTAGGAATGATGAATTAGGGTCATTGAAGCAAAAAGATGCAAAAAGGAGCGAATTTGGAGCGAAAAGGACCAAAATGTGGAAATTTGAACTAGGCCGCCGACGGCGCCCCTGACCCCGCCGACGGCAAGTTTTTCCCGTGGCTACAGGACAAAATTCTTCAGAAGTCCGCTGACGACGCCCTCAAGGCCGCCGTGAATGGATGCTTAGGCAACTCTTGGGAAAGCTCATCCACAACTTTAAAAGACTATTTTGGCCGAAAATTGGAGAGCCTGGAGAAGGAGGGAAAGAATCTAGGGAGTAAAGGTAGTGCTAGAGAGAGTTCCTAGAGATTAAAAAGGTTCCAATATTGTGAGGAATTCTTCGAGAGATTGTAAGATTGGAGGGAAAGTGATAGATTTCTTCCTCCTTGCTAGTTTGAAGAGGAATTCTGTGTGCGGTAAAGAAAGGAAGAGATTCAGAGGAACTTCAAGGAGTGTTCTTGGGGAGAAACTAGAGATAAGTTATTTACTTGTTGTAGTTTGTATGACTTTGATTTTATATATGAATTCCAAGTTTTGTTGTGTTTTCCCCATGAGATCTGAGTAGTTTTCTCTGTCTTT
>NW_018165766.1:258684-259077 GCF_001263595.1 Phalaenopsis equestris | reverse complement strand
AGAGTGATAGACTAAAATCCCCAATTCGGTCCTATCGTTTGGGTGTTGAAGTGCAGATGTTTGCCCTCAGATGAGGGGAACGTGAATGCTCTGAAGTGAGAGTCAGTATCCTCCCAGCCTAGCCGCATATTCAGTAAACAAGAGTAGGATTAATCAATGTTCTTTATGCCTGGACCAAAGGGTAAATAATAGGTATGCTCCTATTTGGTACAATATAAATTGAACTAATTCATTTTATCCATTCACTATAATTTCTTGACAAGGAGAATGATGTTTTCTTATATATTGAGTATCACAATTAAACCCTTTTTAATATTATTGTTATTAAATAGTTATTAAAATTACCTATTTATTTCAATTGCCTATTAGTGACAGATAAGCAAATTGAACTTC
>NW_018165766.1:253843-256096 GCF_001263595.1 Phalaenopsis equestris | reverse complement strand
ATTTTCGTCAATTATAAAACCACCTAAACTTGAGTTAAAAATACTGCCTAGCCACTTGAAGTATGTATTTTTAAGAAACTCATCTACATTACCTGTTATTATATCTTCAGAATTAAATGATCTGCAAGAGCAAAGACTGTTAGATACATTGAAAAGATATAAGAAAGCTTTTGGTTGTACCTTAGCTGATATTAAAGGAATCAATCATTCAATCTGTATACATACAATTATATTAGATGAACAATATAAACCAAGAGTTGATCCACAAAGGAGATTAAATCTGATGATGAAAGAAGTAGTTAAGAAGGAAATTTTGAAATGGTTAGACACTGGAATTATATATCCTATTTCAGATAGTATGTGGGTAAGTCCTATTCTTTGTGTTCGTAAGAAAGGAGGAGTGATTGTTGAAATAAAAAAAAATAATGAATTAATACCTATCAGACAAGTTACTGGGTGACGTATTTGCATTGATTATAGAAAATTAAACACTGCTACTAGGAAAGATCACTTCCCTTTACCCTTTTTAGATCAAATAGTGGGTAGACTTGCTGGGCACAAATATTTTTGTTTTTTAGATGGATATACCGGTTACCATCAAATTCCTATTGCTCCTGAGGATCAAATAAAGACAACATTTACTAGTCGTTTTGGAACCTTTGCTTTTCAAAGAATGTCTTTCGGATTCTGTAATGCACCTGCAACATTCCAGAGCTGTATGATGTCCATATTTAGTAAGTTAATTGGTGGTGGATTGAAAATATTTATGGATGATTTCTCTGTATTTGGAACATCATTTGACGTATGCTTAAATTACCTTGAAAAAGTTTTAGAGTTATGCGAAAGAATTAATTTGGTTCTAAATTGGGAGAAATGTAAATTTATTGTTGCAAGAGGAATTATGTTAGGGCATAAAATTTTGGAAGATGGTATGGAAGCAGACCCTGCAAAAATTCAAGTTATATCTAAACTAACACCTCCTACTAATGTAAGAGAGGTTAGAAGTTTTCTTGGACATGTTGGATTTTACAGGCGTTTTATTAAAGATTTTTCAAAAATTACTAAACCTCTAGGCCAACTTTTAGAAAATGACAAGAAATTTGAATTTACTGAAAGCTGTTTAAATGCATTTGAGTTATTAAAGGAAAAATTAATCACAGCTCCTATTATAGTTTCACCTAATTGGGAGAAACCATTTGAACTGATGTGTGACACTAGTGATTATGCTATTGGAGCTGTTCTTGAACAAAGGTATGAAAAGATCTTTAAAGTTATATACTACGCTAGTAAGACTCCTAATGATGCATAAATTAACTATACTGTTACTGAAAAATAGTTATTAGCAATTGTGTATGCTTTAGATAAATTCAGATCTTATTTAATTGGAGCTAAATGCGTTGTGCATACTGATCACTCTGCTATTAAATATCTGATGCAAAATAAGGATGTCAAACCAAGATTGATTAGATTGATACTTTTGATGCAAGAATTTGATCTTGTGGTTATTGATAGAAAGGGAACTAATAATCAAATTGCCGATCATTTTTCAAGATTAGAAAATCAAGAATTATCTGACACTGATAATGAAATTACAGACAGTTTCCCTGATTTCAGAAATATCATGATTCTGAATTTGGAGGACATTTTGAGATTGATAAAACTGCTTATAAAACTTTACAAGCTGGATTTTATTGGCCTACCATCTTTAAAGATGTTTATAGATACATAAAAACTTGTGATCGATGTGAACGAGTAGGCAATATATCTAGAAGAAATGAAATGCCTCTAAATTTCATATTGGAAGTTGAGATCTTTGACGTTTTGGGAATAGATTTTATGGGACCATTTATTCCTTCAATTGGTAACTTATATATTCATTGCAGTAGACTACATTTCTAAGTAGATTGAAGCACAAGCTTTACCTCGTTGTGACGCTAAAAGTGTTTCAAGATTTTTAATGAAAAATATTTTCACTCGATACGGAATGGCTAGAATGATTATCACTCACAGAGGGTCTCATTCTAGGAATAAATGCATTCAGAGATTGACAGAAAAATTTAATATTATTCATAGAATCTTTTTTGCCTATCATCCTCAAACCAGTGGGTTAGCTGAAGTTTCTAATAGAGAAATTAAACAAATACTTGAAAAGACTGTAAACCCTAGTAGAATAGATTACTACACTAGATTGGATACCGCATTATGGGCTTACAGTACTGCTTATAAAAATCCTATTGGAATGACTCCTTACAG
>NW_018165766.1:252029-253585 GCF_001263595.1 Phalaenopsis equestris | reverse complement strand
AACACTAGGCTGAAGTACAAAAAGTTTCACTTTACAACACTAGGCTGAAGTTATTTCCTGGAAAATTGAACTCTCGTTGGTTAGGACCCTTTACTGTGACTCAAGTTTATACTTACGGAGCTGTTGAAATTGAAAATCAGAAGACGGGAAATAAATTTAAAGTAAATGGACACAGATTAAAACCATATTATGAGGGTAAAAGACCAAATTTTAAAGAGGTTTTAATGATCAGTCAACCTGAATAACACCTGAATAGGTTGGGCTGACGACGTTAAACCAAGCGCTTTATGGGAGGCAACCCATGTTTATCTTTACTTTTATCGTGATTATAGTATTTTTTATTTGAAATTATTGTTAGTTTGTGGTAGTATTAAGCTCTACTACTCTTATTTACCCTTGAAACATCTTAAAAATTGGATCCATGAAGAAAAATTGGAATGCATTTGGAGCAGAGTAAAACTGTGAAAATTTTTCCTTGGGCGCCGATGGCGTCCTCGACGCCGCCGACAACGGGTTTTTCCCGAGGGTCTAGACAAAATTGACACAGAGGCTCGCCGACGACACCATCGACCCCGCTGACGGAAAGACCGGCAAAATGGCGGTTACTTGGGTTCAAATTGCTATTTTTGGCGGTTTTTGGGCGGGAATTGTCAATTTAAACTTAAAAATTTGATTTGTAGTCCATATTTTCCCTCCAAAAATGAAGTGAAACTCTACCAATTTCATTCTTATGGCATCCAATTCCCCTAATATATGGCATCCAACTTATGGCATCCAATTCCCCTAATAATCTCAGAATGCGAGTTTTCAATCAGCGAAAGTTTATTAGTGTGGAAGCACATCGAATCTTCAACATGTTACTGATGAATTAAAGATTAATCAAAGAACGAGGATTCTTAAATCAAGGATTGAATAATCCCATGACGGATATTGAAGAAACGATAGTGCGGCAAAAATGGGAAGTGTTGTGCTACACTACTGCCGTCGTGGTGGTTCCAGCGGTGAAATAATTTTATGCAAATTTGCATGGAATCAACCAAGGAGTTATTTATGTGCGAGGAAGATGGATCACTTTCACTCCTGCACAGATCAACGAATTATATATGATAGAGAATGTTCTTGTCTGCCACTATTCCAATTTTGTCCAAACGAGAAACTAGATGAATGAGATTTACCAATATTTAACAGACGAAACTGATGACTGGGAAACAAGAGAAAACTGGTATGTTAGTTTCTCTGCAACACCCCTGAATTCAGTTTCAAAACATTGGCACTTTTTCATTTCTATGAAACTGTTACCGACAATGAAGATCGGTAAAGTTTCTAAAGAAAGGGTCATTTTGAATTACTGCATCCAAAGGGGACTGCCGATCGACATTAGATCTATAATTGTGAAGTCGATTTTGGGCATGATCATTCATGGATCAACTTATGGGCTTGGACCCCCTCCACGATTTTCTCACTCCTGCAGCCAGTTCCAAGTGTCCTATGAAAATTGGGAAAAGGTACTGCTACCTTGGAAGCCTTTGGATCCAACTGAAAGATTCCATTCCCAA
>NW_018165766.1:248196-251985 GCF_001263595.1 Phalaenopsis equestris | reverse complement strand
AGAATTCACTACCAGTTCAACCCTTAGTCCCTGATAAGTCTCTGGTGATCCTGCGCCAAATCAAGAAATTGGAAAAGGAGGTACAAAATGTCATGAATGCGATTAATAATATCTCTGATTTCTTCGATCATCTAGACTGGAGGATGAAGGAACATTTCGAACACTCTGGACATTTAGAAGATAGCTTGATACGATTGATGAGGAGGATGATGTTAATAGAAGAGTATTCCACTAAAGAATTTCCATTCCGACTCTTCTAAAACCTCTTCGTTCATGTGCAATCAATGGGTGATCTCAGAGGAGAATCGAGTACCGAGTCTGAGGAATAGTAGATTTATATTACTATCTATCTGTCTATCCATGTATTTTGATTTGAACTTTGTATTTGCTTTGCTTTAGAATTATGTTTTTAGATCTCTGTATAGTTGAGACTAGACGTAGGATGTTTTGTTTTCAGTATTTTGGGTGTTGTGGCTAGGATTGTGATGTTGAATTAATGTATTGAGATTAATGTATTGAGGTTGAAAAGTGTGTTATGTAACGGTATTGAGGTTGAGAAAATACCAAACTTAGGTGTGTTTACCCCTTGGTATTGTACCCCTTGGAATTTATAAATAAATGTGATGTTTTGTGTTGTGAAAGTTTATATGTGCTAAGTACATCATTTAGTTACTTAAAATTTTGTCTATAATAATTAAAAAGATGTCGTTAAGGCTTGACATTGATCGAAATCGCAAAAATCTGGAATTTGGACTAAATCAATAGAGCCCGCCGACGACGCCCTCGTAGCCTCCGACGGCGGATTTTTCCCGAGACGCAGGCTCAAAATCCCAATAAACTTAGGATTTTAATTCCAATTGAGCGCGCCGACGACACCATTGACCCCACCGACGGCGAGCTCACAAAAATACCTTTAAATGCAATTTTGACCAGTCAACCGCCACTATTCATCATCCCCTTCCTCCTAAAAATGTCATTTTCGACCTAGGGCTTGAAAGATCTTGAATTGGGAGGCAATTTCAAGGCTTTTTGACACCGAATTTGATCATCTCTAAGTAAGAGCTTCACTCTAAGCTAAAAATATTTGATTTTCAGCATGGATTTCTTCCACATTGAGGAGATCCAAAAAATTTGATAATGATGTGAAGAAAATTTGGGAAGAAATTCATGGATCTTAATGTTGAACTCTTTAAATTACCATTGGAAGCCATGATTTGCATATTTAAAGTATTTTTTGGATTTTTTTCTATAATTTGATTAGATGGAAATGGCTCCTTGTCAAAAGAGAAGAGTTGAGTTTGACGAGTCTCGCTTTATCAATGCGATGGCTCAAACAAAATTCACTTCCATATTTAATTCCATATTTAAGATATTTAAGGGAAAGAAGTGCATACAAGATCAAGTTTTTGAAAGTCAGGGAGGAGAAATCAAACGAGTTATTTTGGAGTGGAGGTGGGAAAACTTTTGTTATGCCACCAATAAAGCTGATGCAAATGTTGTGAAAATGTGATTTATTCAGATGACAGAATTGTTCAAGTGAGGGGATTCCCTGTTGAGTTTACTGCCGTCTGCATCAACACTTTTTATGAAGTCCCAGACTCTTATAGCATCCAATATGAATCCTTTAGTACAATGGAAGCCCCCCTCAATGATGTGAACAACTTTCTCACTGATGGTAAAGGAACATGGAAGATAAAGCAGCGAGAACGGGCAAATTTTTCTGCTTCCATGTTGAATGCCACCTCTAAGGCGTGGCACTATTTCATTGCCTCTGCTCTGTTACCTACCTATCACCATAGTGAGGTAACTAGAGATAGAGTTATTCTGAATTTCTGTATTCAGAATAGTAGAACTATAAATGTGGGGAGGATAATTCTTAAGAATATATTGACTAAGGCGAGGAGTGAGACTAGTGGAGGTCTAGGACAACCTGGACTTATTTATACAATTTGCAAACTTTTTGGAATAGAATTTGGAAATGAAGAATGGGTTTATCCTATGAAACCCATTAGTAAAGCTAATTTGAAGACTTATGAATCCTATGAGAAATGGAGAACTGGGAGTAGAAGTCAAGAACCTCCTACTAGTAGAGATGTCCCCTCTACAAGTTATGACCTTCCACCTTCTAGTTCCCCTACCCTCTCTAATTTGATAAATGAGTTAACCTTGCAGCAGAAGAGCGTAGACTTGATAAGTGAAAGGATTGGGGGTTTAGAACGTTGACACGGCTATGATAGTTAATACCTGTAGAGGCATTCAAATTTTGAGGTAGCCTACTATGAAGCTTAGGCCCAACACTACAGAGGTGAGTCTGATGTTACGTTTCTTGAGTGCCCCCGATCCCCCGATATACTCAGTATCAATCAGTATCAATCCAATCCACCTGTTGATCAAGGAGATGAAGATATAGCTTGGGATTTTGATATTGAATGAAATTGATGTATTTATATTTGTACTTTAATTTATGTAATCTTTTTATAATAGAAATGGATGTTTATGTATTTGGACTTTCATTTTTATTTTGTGTACTTGGATAATTTTATTTTTGTTATAAAGTTAGTGTTATGGTTAAATGTGCACGTGTAGTTTAATAGATATTGAGTAGAATTGTGCATTGTAATGTGATTTTTATTCCACATTTTAATTTTAATTGTTTAGTATTGTGGTTGTGTTAGGAAATGTTGTGCTTTAGTTCTATACTTATTTCAAAATTTCATTACCCAAAAATTCTTTTAATGATTTATATGTGTAGAAAGCTCCTAATATTACAGACCAGGTGAAGTAAAAATTTGAGAAGTCCTGCAAAAATTTTAGAATGATGAAAATGCCTACAATACTGAGGTATGATTTATATTTATAGTTTTTCTTTCCACCTAAATTATTTCATATTTAAAAATTTAAGTTTGGGGGAGGGAAGAAAAAAATTAACTATTAAATATCCTCTATTTCAATATTTTCAAAAAAATTTTATATGATTTAATGTACTGAATTTAAGTCAGGTAACTATATTTTTGTAACTAATTAAATATTATGGTAGAATTAAAGAAATATTTTTGTAATGAAAATTAATTTTGTAACTTAAGATATTTAGTATATAAGAATAAGATTATAGTTAACTTTTTAAAGTAAAGGAAACTATATTTTGAAGTATTAAGAATCTGGAAATTCATTTGAGAAGAAAAGATTTAAAGTTCAAAATCATTAATGGCTATCCAGATATAGTAATCCTCACTTGAAAAAGAAAAAAGAAAGGATTGAAAACAATCCCTGGAATGAAAAGAAAAATATATAGGATTGAAAGCAATCCAAATGAAAAAGAGAAAAGAAAGAAAAAAAATTATGAAAGTGAGGAGAAGCTTGAAGATATGCCTAATCAAAAATTGGCTTCACTGGACCTATCTAAAGAAAAACTTAAATAATTTCCTGAACTTATAATTATGAAATAGGTCTTTTATTAGTAGAGTTCTCATGAAGTTCTTATCTTTTGGATATTCTAAGTGACTTAGTATTGCAACATATAGTCATTCTTGAAATAAATAGAAGACTAGAACTCTTAAACTTGATGACTAGATAATCTTGTGGCTACAGAGTTAATTCAATTACTTGAATTCTTTCTGAAAATCTCACTAAGATATTTACTTAAGTCAAACTTATAGTATTTCTGAATTAAAACTTTACTGCAGTAGATCATAACTTTTATATAGTATTAAAATTACTTGAGGACAAATAATAGTTAAGTTTGGGGGATTTTGACCAAACGAAAATATGTTGAGATTTTCATACATATTT
>NW_018165766.1:247310-248135 GCF_001263595.1 Phalaenopsis equestris | reverse complement strand
ACTTTAAAGAAAGGTATTTTTTATGTTTTGTTGCAGGAATGATGAATTAGGGTCATTGGAGCAAAAAAATGCAAAAAATAAGGAGCAAATTTAGAGCGAAAAGGACCAAAATGTAAAATTTTACACTGGGCCGCCGACGGCGAGTTTTTCCCGAGCCTACATGAAAAAATGCTTCAGAAGTCCGCCGACGGGGCCCTCGAGGCCGCTGACGGCGAGCTCGACAGTTATGCCTACTCAAGCTTTGGATAAGGCCAAATTTTGAAGGGATGCTTAAGCAACTCTTGGGAAAACTCTTGGGAAAGCCAACTCTTGGGAAAGCTCATCCACAACTTTAAAAGACTATTTTGGCCAAAAATGGGAGAGCCTGGAGAAGGAGGGAAAGAATCTAGGGAGTAAAGGAGGTGCTAAAGAGAGTTCCTAGAGCTTAAAAAGGTTCCAATATTGTGAGGAATTCTTCGAGAGATTGTAAGAGTGGAGGGAAAGTGAGAGATTTCTTCCTCCTTGCTACTTCGAAGAGGAATTCTGTGTGTTGTAAAGAAAGGAAGAGATTCAGAGGAACTTCAAGGAGTGTTCTTCGGGAGAAACTAGAGATAAGTTTTTTACTTGTTGTAGTTTGTATGACTTTGATTTTATATATGAACTCCGCGTTTTATTATATTTTCCCCATGAGATATGAGTAGTTTTCTCTGTCTTTCTCCTTGTCTTGAGATTTGTGAAATGGTGATTTGAATTGGTGAAGCCATGAAAATGTTTAAGAAATTGTGATGATCTTTTCACTTCGATCTTAATTTACTTTCAATCTGACCAATTGATTTGTTAAAATAT
>NW_018165766.1:244711-246877 GCF_001263595.1 Phalaenopsis equestris | reverse complement strand
AACTTCGTTGTTGTGATTAAAGTATTGTTTTTTCTAAAATCTTAGTTCGCAGTTCTAAACCACTCCCTGTGGGATCGATATCTAGGACTCTATTAGAGCCCTATATTATTTGAGCGATACGTATACTTGCGTTGATAAGTGTGACTTTATAATTATTAAATATTTATTATGTCCATATTTATCTTATATTTTAATCATATATAAAGTCGAGCTCAGACGGCGTCTGAATTTCTAGTGGTAGTATGGCTTCGGACTTGTACACGAGCATGTAAGGTATACACTGAGTGGGAGTCCTGAATGTTGTCCGGTAGGCCCACAAAGCTTCTAGCAATTTGTTGTGCCAATCTCTTTTATTTTCATCGAGTGTTTTCTTTAAAATCTGTACCAATGTCTTGTTGAAGGCCTCAGCCAATCCATTTGCTCTAGGATAGTAAATTGTAGAGTATCTTCAATCTTTTCCTTGTCGTTTGACGAACTTGTTGATTTTTGTACTTTTGAATGTCGTCCCATTGTCGGAGATTACTCTGCGCAGTAGACCAAAACGGTAGATTATTTGGCTTTTGAAGAATTGGAGGACATGCTGTGTTGTAACCTCTCGTAGCGGTACTGCCTCTACCCATTTAGAGAAGTAGTCTGTAGCGGCAAGAATAAATTTGTGTCCTTTTGAAGATGGAGGGACTATCGGGCCTGGGTCTATATTATGTCCAATGTCCATGCCCCAACACTCAAATGGCCATGAAGCAACAGTTGGGAATAACACATTCGGAGGTTGGTGCAAGACCACCCCATGCACTTGGCACTGGTGACATTTTCTAATTGTCTTCATGCAGTCGGACATCATTGCTGGCCAATAATATCCGAGTCTTTTGATCTATATTTTCATCTTTGGCCCTGACTAGTGAGCGCCACACAATCCGGCATGTACTTCTTTGACAATATTTTGTGCCTCGGATCTGCTTAAGCACCGTAACCACATCTGATCGAACGATCTTCTGTAGAGGACATCAACTACTAGAGCATAAGACAAAAACTTTTTTGTGATGTGATGTGCTTTAGACTTGTCCTCTGGTAGCTTTCCAGTCTGCAAATATTTGATCAATAGTTTGCGTCAATCTCCGTTGATATTTACAACCACATTTATTGTTCCTTCTTCTCAGAGCTTGTGTAGATTTTCAAGGTCAATTTGAGACAAAACATGTCTTCCTTGTACTGTGATTTCAATGGAATCATCCGGGGGACATGTCAATTCTTTAACGAGTTTTGCTAGTGCATCAGCATGGGCATTTTCTCCCCGAGAGAAAGTCACATTGGGAATCTGCTCTAGTAGCTTCATTGCATATCGGTGATATTATGCTAATCTTGGTTTTAGAATTTTGTATTGTCTGGCGACTTGCTAGATGACAAGTTTAGAGTCACCATATATGGCAATATCTATTATGTCCATCGAAATTGTCAACTCCAACCCTGTGATTAAGGCTTCTTATTTTTTTTCGTTGTTGGTGCGCGGCTCTATCAGGTGGTATGAGAACCTCAACATACTTTTACCTGGCGTGATAAAGATCAAACTGATACCTGCTTTTCCTGGTATAGCTGTGCCTAAGCCTTTGCTGCTTGATCCTTTTTCCTTTATAGCTGATGAAGCACCATTGAAGTACATTTCCCAGTGTTGTGCACTGAAGAATTCCATTTGTAGTACTTGTTCATCTGGTAGTTCATCGTTGAGAGGGGACCCAGCTGGCAGTGGGTGTGCAGCAAGAAATTCGGCTAGAATTTGTCCCTTGATAGCATGGAGGGGAACAAAAGTTATATCAAATTGTAATAAAATCATTGACCATCTTGCTAGATGTCCGGAGAGTGTTGGTCAGGTCGTCAAATATTGCAACAGATTAACTTTCGAGATTAGGGTAATTTTATGAGAGAGCATGTAATGTCTAAGCTTTTGGGTGGCAAAAATTAGTGCCAAAAAATGCTTCTCAATAGGTGGATATCTTCTCTCCGTCGGTATTAGACGACAACTTAAGTAGTAGAGTGTGTTTTCCTTACCCTCATCATTGACTTGAGCTAAGAGGGCTCCAAGAGAGTCATCTAAGGCAGCGGTATAAAGTATCAAAGGTTTCCCTGGGATAGGGGCTGCCAAAATAGGAGGTGTCATTAAATATTGTTTAA
>NW_018165766.1:240644-244600 GCF_001263595.1 Phalaenopsis equestris | reverse complement strand
ATGTCAACTTCCTCTGGAAGGAACGTAGTTGTTTCAAAGTCTTAGGAGGAGGCATTTTCCAAGATGACTTTAATCATATCCGGGTTGATCTTAATTCCCCGATGACGGACAACGAATCCTAGAAATTTCCCGGAGGTAACGCCAAAGGCGCACTTTAAGGGATTCATTTTAAGGTCATATCATCGTAACCGTTTGAACATGATCCTCAAATTGTACAAATGATCTATTTTTTGTTTACTTTTGATGAGCAAATCATCCACGTAGCATTCTACTTGGTTGTGAATGAGGTCGTCAAAAATCTTTGTCATTGCTCGTTGGTATGTAGCTCCAGCATTCTTTAACCCAAACGGCATTACTGTGTAACAGAAAACTCCAATCGGTGTTCTGAAGGATGTAAGTGTTGCATCCTTGGGAGTCATCTTGATTTGGTTGTACCCTAACGATCCATCCATGAAGGAGAAAATTTCGTGTGTAGAACTGATATCCACCATCATTTCTGGTATTGGTAGCGAAAACTCGTCTTTCGGACATGCTTTATATAGATCTCTGAAATCGACACAAACGCGTATCTGTCCATATGTATTATTTTATCTTTATAGAACCTAACCATGTGGGGTACTACTCTTCCCACAAAAAGCTAGCGTCTATTAATTTCTTCACCTCGGCTATGACTTGTTGTTCTAATGACTTGTTGTTCTTGTTGTTCTATTTCAAGGTGCATTTGTCTGGGGGCTTGTTTTACAGGAGTCATATCTTTGTCCACCCCAAGTTTATGAACTGCTACTTCTACTGACAGTCTAGAATAGTCCTGACATTTCATCATAGCTCCAGGCAAAACAATCTTTGAATTTTGTTAACAATTTGATCAATTATAAAGATTATTCATCGTTGAGTAAAGAACTTATAAAGGTAGGTCGGGGTTGTTCTTTAGTCCCAAGTGTTCTTTAGTCCCATTAGTCCCAAGGTTAATTTCCTTTAACTCATCGACAGTTGACTTGATTTCCTCATCAAATTCTGGCAGAGCATCTTCTCTTGGTTGATAATTAGAGTCATCCTTTATATCAAGGCAATCCTCTCCTGATTTACTAGTAACACCAAACAAAATTATGAATCATCGACTGGTCCCACTATACCAAATCAGAGACCCTCTTTCGAGTTTGGAGTTCGACGTTTAACACACCATATTTTTTCAACAAGTTGTAGTTTACCTTTTGACATTTGTTTTGGAAAATGTCCCTGTTGAATTAACTTTTGTACATAAGGCGAAAAGTAACCAAAAGGCAATTCCATTAATTCGTTAGGATCATCATTCAAAATTACATGATTTTTAAGATTAGTAGAGGTAGAAGCACGGTAAAATTTGATCGGCTTTAAACCAACACTATGGACTTCCTTGACCTCTAAACTCTCGACCTTTTGAGGGAGGATCGGAGTAAGGGTCATAGGATTCACATAGTGGTTTATCCGATCATACATAGTTTTATATTCACTTTTCTCTGTATCTTCTAAGGATATCTCTTACTGAGGTTTCTTCTGTTTTGTCATCATTATTTCACTTTCAGAACTGTCTTCATCACCAATGTTGATGGTTAGCTTAGTCCGTTTAACAATTATATTTATTCTTCCTCGTCCACGTCCCCAGCCTCAACCTCAGGTGGGCGAACCAAAAGTAGCTCCACCAATTTGATGTAGAAGCATTGTGGAAGATCGTTGAAGCATAGTTGAATGTCCTCCTTTTTGTGATTTTTTTGAATCTTCATTTTTGTTTGTTAGAATCTCGCGCGAAAAGATAGTTTTCTTTTGTGGCGCGTAATAGGCAGCATCTTCATGAATACTGACTTCATGAGTTGAAAACGGTTGTAGATCTCCTTTGATTCAGTATTCATGTCCTTCTTTGCAGTATTTGATGCACTGATGTAGAGATGACGGAACCATGTTGTGTTCATGAATCCACGGTCGACCAAGTAGAGCATTAAAAGAGGTCTCGGCATCGCTGATATGAAATTTAGTGGTTGTTGCTAGTTCTTCGACCTTCATAAGTAATGTAATCGATCCAAGGGCTCTTTCTCCTTTTTGGTTAAATCCTCTTAGCATCATTTTATTTGTCGTAAGCTCTTGGGCTTTGATGTCCAAATAGGCCAACGTCCGTAGGCTCACAAGTTGAGAGATGCTCCTTGATCTACCAGAACTCTTGATAATACGAATCTGACGATGTTGACCAAGATGTAGAGTGGTTGATTGTGGTCGGTGGTACCAAGCAGCAAATCTTCATCTGTAAACGTTACCTCTGACTATTCTTTCAATGAGCAAACTTCATCTCAGAATGTGCTGACCAACTAAGCTAGATAAATCTCTGGGTCAAGCAAAGCTGTAACCAGAGCTTCTCTCATCTCCTTTGACAGGGTCAAAGCGTCATAAATGCTTAGTCGGTTAGGCAGCTTCCTTTTTTTAGGATCTACTTTCATGCCATTTTCAGAAATTTTATGCCCACGTACAATTTCTTCTGCAACCATAAATTGACATATTTCCCAATTTAGTACTAGGTTAATTTTTTCACATAATTCCAGAACTTTTTCTAAATTATTCTAAATTATTTAAACATAATTTAAACATAATTTAAATGAAGTCTCGAATACAGAGAAATCATCCATAAATACTTCCATTCCATGTTCAATAAAATTGTTAAAAATTAACAACATACATTTTTAAAATGTCACGGGTGCATTACATAGTCCAAAAGGCATTCTACGAAAAGCAAATATTCCATAAGGGCTTGTAAATGTTGCCTTCTCTTAATCCTCAGGAGCAATTGAAATTTGACCGGTATATCCATCTAAAAAGCAATAATATTTGCTTCCAGCCAATCTATCCAATATTTGGTTTAGAAATGGTAAAGGAAAATGATCTTTCCTGGTGGTCTTATTTAATTTTCTATAGTCTATACAAATTTGCCAATCAGTAACTTGTCTAACTGGAATTAATTCATTTTTCTATTTACTTCAACGGTCACTCCTCCTTTCTTTGGAACACAGTGAATTGGGCTCACCCAAGCACTATCTAAAATAAGATATATAATTCCAGCATCTAATCATTTTAAGATTTCTTTTTTAACAACTTCTTTCTTTATTGGGTTTAATCTCCTCTAAGGACCAGCTTTAGGTTTGTATTGTTCATCTAATATAATTTTATGCATACAAATTGAAGGATTAATTCTTTTAATATCTACTAAAGTACATCCAAAAGTCTTTTTATATCTTTTCGACATTTCTATTAAGTTTTGTTCTTGAATTTCAGTTAACTCAGAAGATACAATAACAGACAATGTAGATGAATCTCCTAAAAACACATATTTTAAATGGGTAGGTAATACTTTCGGTTAAAGTTTAGGTGGTTTAATACTTGAAGGAATAAGATTTTTATTATCATTTTCCAACAAATCTAAAGTTTCAAATTTGTCCTGAATATAATCTAAATTTTCTTCTTTTATTTCTTTCTCATTCTCACTAAATTCTTCTTGCCTTATTTTTTCTTCAAACTCTTTCTTAAATTGCTCATTTCTTAGATAATTAGTAACTTCCATCTTAAAACATTCATTATCTTTTTATATTATAAGATATTTCATAGCTTTTGTAATATTAAATGTTACTTCTTGATTATTCACTCTCATTATTAATTCTCATTTTATTCACATCTATCACAACTCTCCCTATTGCAAGAAATTGTCTCCCCAAAATAATAAGAATCTCTTTATCTTCCTACATATCTAATACTATAAAGTCTACAGGAAAGATAATTTTATCCACTTTTACTAATACATCTTCTATAACTCCTTTAGGATAGGTTATTGATCGATTAACTAACTGAAGAGTTATACTGGTAGGGGAAATCTCTCCTAAATCTAAATGTTTAAAAATTGATAGAGGCATGATACTCGCTCTCGCTCCTAAATCACATAA
>NW_018165766.1:234564-240518 GCF_001263595.1 Phalaenopsis equestris | reverse complement strand
CACTGAGTGCAACGGTTGAGTGCAACGGTTTCATGATCTGCAAACTTCTTTTTCTTGTTTAGTATATCTTTCATAAATTTCACATAACTTGGCATTTTTTCCAAAGCCTCAATGAAAGTAATATTTATCGTTAGCTTTTTAAGGATTTCCAAAAAAAATTGTATATTGTTTGTCGCTATTCTTCTGCTTTAATCGTTGAGGAAATGGAGGTAATGGTTTTTCTAAGGGAACTTGTATTTGTTCATTTTCATTATGGACACTTTCAATCTCTTCCTTATCTTCATCAACTTCAGTTTCTCTTTTGATTATTGTTCCAACTTCTTTTCCACTTCGTAATTGAATAACTTTAATTTGCTCCTTATTTTGTTCTTTTGGATTAACTTCCACAGTACTTGGAAGATTTCCGAAAGGTCTGTTACTAAGTGCAGTAGGAATATGTCCTAATTGATTTTCAATATTTCTAATAGCAGCCCCTTGATAGATATAGTGATTTTCGATATACAACATAACTTCTTCCATCGTCAACTTCTTTTCCTTAACTTGTGGGTTAGGATTAGAGTTAAATCCTAGATGATAATAAGGTTGAAAATTAGGATTTCCTTGATTGTTCAGATTTACAGATGGATTCACCGAATTATTATAATTATTCCAATTAAAATTAGTACCATTTGGATAATAGCAGGTTTAAGCTCTAATGAATTAGCAGCAACATCAGAATTTTGAATAGTTAAGTGGAGTTCATCTGCTATTGAATTAGCATAATTTTGTAAAGGTCTTTGTCAATTTTCATTTATTTGATTATCTAAATTATTCGCCATTTCATTCAAAATTTTAATTTCTTTTTATTGTTTTCAAATTTTTCTAATAGAACGTTCTAATTCCGAATCAGAAGGTATTAAACATTCAGATCCAATATTTTGCATAAACAAATATAATTTTGTCTTTAAATTTCCTAATTTATCAAATCTATTTAATTTACTGTTACCTTCCCCGGCAACGGCGCCAAAAACTTGATCCCGTGAAAATATAGTTGTGTAAACTTTATAAAGTTGACTCCGCTTTACAACGGTGCCAAACACTTGATGTGCTATTTTATGAATAATAATGTTAAGCACTTAATGTTGGGATTCTACGTAAGTATACGTATTATTATCAAGTAATATAAGACTTTCAATTTTAGTCTCAAATATCGATCCCACGAGGAATGTTTAAATTTGAAATGAAAAATTTACTATGAAATCTACATAAATATAACTAAATTACTTTCACTAATTTCAAATGTTTGAGATACTACCAAAACTAAATTATTAAAAACTAATAAAATTTTAATGCAAAGTTTAAAATAGTAACTACTAAAATATGTTTATGTGATGAAGTTTTCAAATATGAAAAAGCATCTTTCCCACTACAAAGAGTTTTTGGTTAAATGAGATGAGATAAATGATTTAAATTTGTATTGTACCAAATAGGAGCAATTTTAATTCTCTACCCTGATTCAGTATTATAGAAAATCATTGGGTAATCTTAATTTTAGTCCCTAAATTTGTGGCTAGGCTAGAAGGATACTGGATCCCACTCCAAAGCTCCCACTTCCCTTCCCCTGAAGGCTAACTCTTGCTTTAGTTCTTAAGAACTAAGATCGAATAGGGGTGTTTCACCCTAAAAATCTCCAATTCTACACCCAACAATGTATATTTCCCTATTTATTTGCAGTTAATTCAATGAACGAAATACTCCTACATAGACTTAAATGTAATTCTCACTCAGTTGTAGAACTCATACTCCATTTCTTGGATCATATGTTTCACAACATATTTTAACAATTCAATTGGCTAGAACAAAATGTAAATTAAGGGCGGAGTTGAAAAACCAAAAACCATCAAGTGAAGTTGAAAAACCATCAAAATTTATTTTATATTTTAACATTAACACATCCAAATTATCTCTTCATTTCTTCATATGAGAAAGTAGAGAGAAAAATAAAAGAAACTACTCAGACTTCATGAGAAAGATACAACAAAACACAAATTTGATATATAAAAGGAAGTTCATATAATAATAATAAACAAAAAACACTTATCTGAATTCTTAAAACAAATCCCTTTTTGCCGCTCTAAGGAAATGTAGGAAGAAGAAATCTCTCACATCTCTCCTTCTCCAACACTCTTAGAGAAGAACTCACACTTAAAATCACCAAAAAACTCAAGACTATAAAGAAAATAAATCACTAATGGTGTGGAATGGCGTGGAAGGATGCAAAGTGGCACGAAGGGGGGCGAAGAAAGCCAAGAGCGAGCGGAGGAGTGTGAAGAGTGTCTTTTCTGATCAATTTCAACTGTAAATAGAGTCGAAGGCCGGTTTTTCAATAGGTGTATCCAAAAACTCTTCAAAAAGTGTCCAAATTTGTTTCAAAAAGTGTCCAAAACTCTTCAAAAAGTGTCCAAATTTGTTGAATCTTTTAGAAACAGGGTCTGCACCGACTCTGGCGCCGTGAACGCCAGTGGCCATTTAATTGAATCCGTGTTCTTTGTTAAATGGTGTCGTCGACGCTGAACAATTTTTTTGAAAACTCAATTTTGACTCGAAATTTCATCCAGCATTCTTCCTTTTTGCTCCAAGTCATAAAAATCAACAACTTGTAACAAAACATGAAAAATACCTTTCTTTAAAGTGCAATATCACCAAAAATAAGTAAAGATATGGGAAAATGCATATATTTTTGGTGTATCAAGTTTTTGCGTGAAAAAACAAAAAAAGGGAAAAATCAAAGCGCTTAGCTCATTTATAATGAATCATTATAAGTTGATGATTATACGTTCAGGCTCTCGTCCCACAAGCACATGAGTCGTTAAAAGTGGTTATAGTTGGAATAATTTTTAGGAGCTCAGTTTGCTATCTTCAAGGCATGTCACAATTGTACTGTGCTCTGGACAATGCACTGCTTCGTAGGATAATTTGTTACTTTGCAGCGTTAGTGGTGGATCTGGGCATTGCTTCACTAGTTCACAGTGTATGTTTTGGACTCTACACGTGGCTTCTTTGCAACAAGCAAGGGACAACATGTGGTGGTCAACAACAGTCGGTGGGAAATGGTCGGTAGCTGTAGAAGTGGGAAGCTTTCGTCGAGTATTCAATTCGGAACAACACTGAAATTCAACTCTTTCGTGAACTAACTCTGGGTAAAGCTATTTTTTCAATTTAAGGTCAAGGTTCACATTCTTGAATCAGGTATAACTCTATTTATAGATTGTAGGAAAGGCCTCCCTGCAAGGAATTCAAACCACAAAGAGAGATTCTATTGATTGTATGACATTTAGTGGATGGTAAAGCACCTTAATATTGTCAAAATTGAGTGATCTTAGGTTTGTTGGACTCAACTTTTTCAGATGCTTAATTTGACTATAAATTTTGTTAGATTTACAGTTTGACCTTCCAAATGGGTACCAACTACTTCAAAAGAGGCTTAATGACTTGATTCAAGCTTGATCTTACTCGAATCAGACCAGTTTTGGCATCATTGTGTCAGTCTCATCAATCAAGTTAGTTTGACTATAAATTTGCTAAAATCAAAGATTTGGATAATCCTTAATTAGAGTTTGAAGACTTCTTGCTAAAAAATGCTTTGAGATTTATGCTACTGCCACGAGATTCATGCAAAATGACAAAGTTTGTTGATGAAGTATCAGTTGCGCCCCCAATTATCAGATGATTTTACTTGCCTAAGAATTACATAAAGTTCTAAAAATTGGGAGAAATGTTAAATTTTCTAGTGAAGCCTGGCGGCAGCTGGAGTCGGACTACTACCTACACTAGGGATACACAGGAAGGGTGCGCTGGTCACTAGTGATCGGGGCATGGGTACTGCAAGTAAGGTTGTTACCCAGGTCATGGTAATGAATGGGTCAGAGTGTTGGTGTAGTGTGTCAATAGACCACCTAGGTCTCATAGATTACGAAGACAGATAGGTTGGAGCATGGGTCGTGTTGGTTGGCAAGTCATTGTGCCAAGGCATGTCATGTGGAACAGCAGATCACGTCGACGGAGCACTGGACAACACAAAATATCTCAATGGTGATTTGCGAGAAGCAA
The DNA here is from genome assembly GCF_001263595.1 of Phalaenopsis equestris. Classification (NCBI taxonomy): domain Eukaryota; kingdom Viridiplantae; phylum Streptophyta; class Magnoliopsida; order Asparagales; family Orchidaceae; genus Phalaenopsis; species Phalaenopsis equestris. The sequence continues at coordinate 236,429 of NW_018165766.1, read as the reverse complement.
AATCAAAAGGCACTTGCATTAACTTGCATTCATGCAGATCAGGATCAAACGATACAAAATTTGCATGGGATGCTTGTTGACCTCACTTTTGTTAAGGTCTGGTCATCTTCTCTAGAAGCCTAGGATCTAGCAATAGGAATTTTCTGTTGACTATCCTAGAGGACTCATAGTGGAACCCTACCCATTAATTCTAAACATCTATTCACTCTTCTTGGAGTTCCACTTGTATAGTTTTGACCTCTAGCACTTAATAGGTTGAAAACAACATGGGGAAGCTCAAGGAGAGTCCTCATAGGATTGTTAGGCCTTAAAGTTAGCCTAGGTGTCTTGGTCTTGGTCAGACTTACACAAACACTTGAACCTATCACAAAACCTAAAATCACCTACATTTAACCCATTCCTTAACTCTTTTAGAAACTCACGTGGGTGGTTAGGACCAACACAAGGAGAACCCAAAATGGGCTTTCCCATTGGTATTTTGGCAAAAGGATGGTGATTTCATGATTAGCATATCCATTGACTTCCAATTCCACCTAAATATCCTACCTTGGCCTCCACCCCTAAAGTTCCACAAAATTACCAAAATACACTTGAAACCCTAAAATCCTCAAAATTAGCCAAATTCCCAAATTTCCACCAAAAATCATGTTGAACTGCTCCAAAGCATCCAAATTGCCCAAATTCAACCTAAAGTCCCGAAAATTACCAAAATACCCCTACACCTCAAAAAACTACAAAGATGCCCCCAATACCCAAAAATTGCCAAAATCCTCAATTTCACTCAAAATTTCACAAAACCTATTATAGTCATCCATTTTTCCAATTTCACAAAAAATTCCCCAAATTTAGCAAAGTTGCCCAAAATTCCCAAATTACCCCTAAGTTCCCAAAATTCTAATTCTCAAATCACCCCTAATTTTTACCAAATTCATTTCAAATTTCTCCAATTTCAAATCCACACTAAATTTCATCATGTCTAAGACCAATTAAGATGAAATCTAAACCCAATTTGTTTAGCCCATGGTTAATTTCAAAATGAAATTCATCATGTATACTTTAAAAGCCCAAACCCACTGAATTTCTTAAAGCCCATTGCATTAATTTTAAAAGGCCTAATTTAAGCCCACATGACAAAATCCCTTCTTCATCATCTCTTGTTAATATAAATCATTTCATCTTTGCAACATACCAAGCATACCATATATGTAAATGAAATTTTATCCAAATAGGGCATGTTGACATTTTTCATTTGACATTCACAATATCTTAATTTCCTTTTGCATGAAACACCCCTATGGCCTCATACATGGCATGATATGCCTCATGGAGCCTTCGATGGACATCATGAGGTCAAACTTACCAAATTTGGGGAGTAGAGGTGACTCTTCCCTCTTCCTCCTTCATTTGGATTTACCTCTTTCATGATACATTTAAACCCTTGCCCCATGCCCAAACTAGCCACCAAAACTCACCTAAATCTTTTTTTTGGGGTGGGGGAGGGTGGTCTCGTACCTTTTTTATTCTATTTTTAATGATATTGCACTTTAAAGAAAGGTATTTTTGATGTTTTGTTGCAGGAATGATGAATTAAGGTCAATGGAGCAAAAAGATGCAAAAAGGAGCAGATTTGGAGCAAAAAGGATCAAAATGTGGAGAATTACACTAGGGTACCGACGGCGCCATCGACGCCACCGACGGCGAGCTTTTCCTGAGGCTGCAGACAATTAAATCCAGAAGGCTCGCCAACGACGCCCTCAATGCCGCTGACGACGCCCTCGATGCGGCCGGTGGCGAGACCGGTGGGATGGCGGTTTCTGGAATTTGAATGGCAGGTTTTGGCCTTTTTTGGGCGGCAGGTACCCCTC
>NW_018165766.1:232961-234033 GCF_001263595.1 Phalaenopsis equestris | reverse complement strand
GTATCCTCCCAGCCTAGCCGCAGAATCAGTAACCAAGCATAGGATTAGTCAATGTTCTTTATACCTGGACCAAAGAGTAAAGAAGGTATGCTCCTATTTGACACAATATAAATTGAATTATTTCATTTTATCCATTCACTATAATTTCTTGACAAGGAGAATGATGCTTTCTTATATATTGAATATCACAAATTAAACCCTACTTTCTATCATTAGTTATTTATTAGTTATCAAAATTATCTACTTATTTCAATCGCCTATTAGTGACAGATAAGCAAATTGAACGTCGTCGTTGTAGTTGAAGTACTTTTTATTAAGCCTTGGTCTGTAGTATTATATTTCTCCCTGTGGGATCGATAACTAGGACTCCATTAGAGCCCTATATTACTCTATATATACGTATACTTGCATTGACAAATTCGACTTTGACATTATTGAATAATTCTTGCGTTGACAAATTCGACTTTGACATTATTGAATATTATACCTACACATCTTTATTAAATCAAACACATATATATAAAGTCGCAGTCAAGACAAGATTTTGGCACCGTTGCTAGAATTTAAATCTTCTAGTAGCGTCATCAAATTCTTGTAATTGTCAATTTACAAAAAGAAAAGGTCGGTCAAGTTTTTGGCGCCGGTGCCGGGGAGAATTTTAAGATTAACGGACATATTAGAACTATTAAAAAGTTTTTACTTAAATTGCAACTTATCTATATATTTCTATATATATATTTATATTTTTAATTATATTACTAAGTACTAATTTTAAATTGTATGTGCAAATTTGGACTTGAAAATCTTATACCATATGATTCGGAATTAGAACAAACTGTTAGAAAAATTAAAAAATTAAAAAGAAAACCTAGAAATTATGATACAATGGAAAACATTATGAACAATCAAGGAATAGAGAATGAACACCAACCTAGACCCTTAAGAGATTATGCAAATCCTACAGCAGATGAAATTCACTTATCTATCCAAAATCCTGATGTAGCTGCTAATTCATTTGAGCTTAAACCTGCTATTATCCAAATGGTACAAAATAATCAATTTGGAGGCACAC
>NW_018165766.1:231278-232269 GCF_001263595.1 Phalaenopsis equestris | reverse complement strand
ATTTGTGGATGTTAAACCTTCTTATGAAACCTTAAATGCTACCAATAGACCCAACAAGCCATATTCAAACTATTATAACCCAGGTTGGAAGAATCATCCAAATTTTAATTGGAATAACAATTCTTCTACAAATCAACAATGGGCAAACAACTCAGTAAACACATTAGGACATTCATCCAACCAAGGAAATATTAACTATAGACCTTCTTATCCTCAAGGATTTAACAGTAATACTCAAATTAAGGAGAAGAAGTTATCTATGGAAGAGCTGATATTATACATGGGTCAACAATTACAAAATCAAGGAAATTAATTACAGATTTAAGGAAATCAATTACAACATCAAGGAACTGCTATTAAGATTATTGAGAACCAATTAGGGCATATCGCTACTGCGCTTAGTAACCGAACATCAAGAACTTTTCCAAGTACTGTGGAACCAAATCCTAAAGATCAAGGAAAAGTGCAAATCAAAGCGATTCAATTATGAATTGGAAAAGAATTGGAGACAAGAGTGCAACAAGAAATAGAAACTGAAAAAGAGAAAGTGGATACCAAAAAAGAAAAGGATCATGAATACCCAGATTTAGAGTATCCATTTACACCAATGAAAATTACTGTGGAAAAACCTCCACCACTGTTTCCTCAAAGTTTGAAGCAACATAAACAGAATAAACAATTTTCAAAACTTTTAGAAATTCTTAAGAATTTAACAGTGAATATTCCCTTCGTAGAAGCTTTAGAGAAGATGCCCAATTATGTGAAATTTATGAAAGATATTCTGAACAAAAAAATGAAGTTCACGGACAACAAAACTGTTGCACTTAGCGAAGAGTGTAGTGCAATTATTTAGAAAAAGTTTCCTGAAAAATTAAAAGATCCAGGAAGTTTCACTATACCGTGTGCTATTGGTGAAAATTTTTTTGGAAGAGCTTTATGTGATTTGGGAGCCAGCATTAATCTTATGCCTCTAACAATTTTCAAAAGATTA
>NW_018165766.1:230579-231199 GCF_001263595.1 Phalaenopsis equestris | reverse complement strand
GATGTGTTAGTAAAAGTTGACAAATTTATCTTTCCTGTGGATTTCATTGTTTTAGATATGGAGGAAGATAAAGAAATACCTATCATTTTAGGGAGACTATTTTTAGCTACTGGAAAAGCTATGATAGATGTTCAAAAAGGATAGTTAACTATGAGAGTAATTGATCAAGAAGTAACTTTTAACATTGCGAATTCTATGAAATACCCTGCTGTTGAGAGAGATAATGAATGTTTTCGCATGGAAATTATTGAACATCTACTAAATGAACATTTTAAAGAACATTTTGAAAATAAAAAGTATTTTGAAAAAGAAGAGCATTTTGAAGAACAATTTGAAGAAAATGATGAAATTATTCTGTACAAATTAGAAAATGAAAAATTAGATTATGTTTTGGAAAGATTTGAGATGTTGTATATTACAGAAAATGCTGATAAGAATCTATTTCCATCAATTATAAAACCACCTGAACTTGAGTTGAAGACATTACCTAACCACTTGAAGTATGTGTTTTTAGGAGACTCATTTACATTACCTATTATTGTATCTTCAGAATTAAATGATTTATAAGAGCAAAAACTGTTAGATACATTGAAAAGATATAAGAAAGCTTTTGGTTGGAC
>NW_018165766.1:229640-230188 GCF_001263595.1 Phalaenopsis equestris | reverse complement strand
ATCAAATTCCAATTGCTCCTGAGGATCAAGAAAAAAATAACATTTACTAGTCCTTTTGGAACTTTTGCTTTTAGAAGATTGCCTTTCGGATTATGTAATGCACCTGCAACATTCCAGAGATGTATGATGTCCATATTTAGTAAGTTAATTGATGATGGATTGGAAGTATTTATGAATGATTTCTCTGTATTTCGAACATCATTTGACGCATACTTAGAATATTTTGAAAGAGTTTTGGAGTTATGCGAAAGAACTAATTTAGTTCTAAATTGGGAGAAATGTCAATTTATGGTTGCAGGAGGAATTATGTTAGGGCATAAAATTTCAGAAGATGGTATGGAAACAGACCATGTAAAAATCCAAGTTATATCTTAACTAACACCTCCTACTAATGTAAGAGAAGTTAGAAGTTTTCTTGGACATGTTGGTTTTTACAGGCATTTTATTAAAGATTTCTCAAAAGTTACTAAACCTCTATGCCAACTTTTAGAAAAGGACAAGAAATTGGAATTTACTGAAAATTGTTTAAATGCCTTTGAGTTATTAAA
>NW_018165766.1:226159-226437 GCF_001263595.1 Phalaenopsis equestris | reverse complement strand
TAGATCTCTGTATAGTTGAGACTAAGCATAGAATGTTTTGTTTTTAGTGTTTTGAGTGTTGTGGTTTGGATTGCGACGCTGAATTAATGTATTGAGGTTGAGAAAATACCAAATTTAGGTATGTTATGTAACGTTTATTGTACGCCTTTGAATTTATATATAAATGTGATGTTATGTTTTGTGAAAGTTTGTATGTGTTAAGTACATCATTTAACTATTTAAAATTTAATTTATAAAGATTAAACAGATATCGTTTAGGCTTAGAATTGATCAAAATC
>NW_018165766.1:223830-225819 GCF_001263595.1 Phalaenopsis equestris | reverse complement strand
AGCATGAACTTCACTCGAAGTGAAAAATATTTTATCTTCACCATGTATTTCTTCCACATTCAGGAAACCTGAAAATTTGAAAATGTGAAGATAATCTTGGAAGAAATTCATGGATCTTAATGTTGAACTCTTTGAATTACCATTGGAAGCCATGATTTACATATTAGAAGTAATTTTTGGAATTTTTCTTTGATTTGATTAGATTAAAAATGGCTCCACGTCAAAAGAGAAGAGTTGGGTTCGACGATTCATGCTTCGTTAATGCATCAAGCTTGGTTAAGGTGATGGATCAAACTCGATTTACTTCAATACTTAAAGGAAAAAAATGTATACAAGATCGAGTTTTTGAGAGTCCGCGAGGAGAAATTGAACAGGTTATTGTTGAGCGAAGGTGGGAAAACTTTTTTTACACCACCAACAAAGCCGATGCAAATGTGGTGAAGGAGTTCTACGCCAATGTGATTTGAAGACGGAATCATATCATACAAGTGCGTGGATTTCCTGCGGAATTTACCGCCGCCCGCATTAACACTTTCTATGAAGTCCCAGATTCTTACAACTGCCACTACGATGGAAGTCCCCCTCAATGATGTGATTAACTTTCTCACTGATGGGAAAGGAACGTGGAAGATAAAGAAGCGAGAACGGGTAAACTTTTCTGCTTCCATGTTGAATGCCACCTCTAAGGCGTGGCACTATTTCATTTCCTCTACTCTGTTACCGACTTATCACCATAGTGAGGTAACTAGAGATAGAGCTAATATGAATTTCTGTATTCAAAAATTCTATAAAACTTTTCACCAATTGCACAAGAAAGCACAAGGCATAGTAAAACTACCAGGATCTTTTAACTTTTCAGGAAGTATTTTCTGAATAATAGCGCTACACTCTTCACTGAGTGTCTCATGATCTGGATCTGCAAACTTCCTTTTCCTGTTTAGTATATCTTTCATAAATTTCACATAACTTGGAATTTTTTCCAAAGCCTCAATGAAAGGAATGTTTATCGTTAACTAATTAAGGACTTTCAAAAATTTGTATATTTTTTGCCTTTATTCTTCTGCTTCAACCGTTGAGGAAATGGAGGTAGTGGTTTTTCTAAAGGAACTTGTATTTGTTCATTTTCATTATGGTCAGTTTCAATATCTTCCTTCTCCTCATCAACTTCAGTTTCTCTTTGGATTCTTGTTTTAACTTCTTTTCCACTTCATAATTGAATAACATTAATTTGCTCCTTACTTTAATCTTTTGGATTAACTTCCACAGTACTCGGAAGATTTCCTGAAGGTCTATTACTAAGTATAGTAGCAATATATCCTAATTGATTTTCAATATCTCTAATAGGAGCCCCTTGATTTTGTATTTGATTTCCCATATTCAACATTACTTATTCCATCATCAAATTCTTTTCCTTAACTTTTGGTTAGGGTTAAATCGAGGAGGATAGTAAGGTCGATAATTAGGATTTCCTTGGTTGTTTAAATTTCTTGAGGGGTTCACGAGCATAGATTTAATAAACGAAAGGATTGGAGGTTTAGAACGCCGACATGATTATGATAGTGAGTACCTGCAGAGGCATTCTGATTTTGAGATAGCTTATTATGACGCTCAGGCCCGACACTATAGAGGAGAGCCTGATGTTACATTTCCTGAAAGCCCCCGATATACTCAGTTTCAACCCAATCCACCTGTTGATCAAGGAGATGATGAAGTAGCTTGGGATTTTTATATTTAGAATGAAATTGATGTACTTATGTTTGTATTTTTATTTTATGTAATCTTAGATAATTTTATTGTTATAAATGTTTAATGTAGTAGTAGAAATGTGCATGTGTAAGTTATAAATGTTGCTCAGTACTTTATGGATTGTAATGCGATGTGATCTTTATTTTCATTTTAGTATTTTTGTCTTTTGTTTAGCATTGTAATTGTGTTAGGAAATGTTGTATGTTTTTGTTTTAATTTTTATACTTATTTCAAAATTTCATT
>NW_018165766.1:163187-221939 GCF_001263595.1 Phalaenopsis equestris | reverse complement strand
TTTGATCTTAATTTACTTTCAATCTGGCCAATTGATTTGTTAAAATATGTTGAGTTTTACAACTAAAGTGAAGATTACATCCAAGATTCAGGGAGGTCAAAGCCTTTGGAAGTTGGGTGCAAATAAATAGGGAAATATTTCTATCGGGCGTAGAATTAGAGATTTTAGAGTGATAGACTAAAATCCCCAATTCGGTCCTATCGTCTGGGTGTTGATGTGTAGATGGTAGCCCTTAGGGTTCCAATTTTAACATCTTTGTTTACAAAAAATGGTTCCAATAGTCCTAGCCGCAGATTCAGTAAACAAGCGTAGGATTAGTCAATGTTTTTTATGCCTGGAACAAAGGGTAAAGAATATGTATGCTCTTATTTGGCACAATATAATTTGAACTAATTCACTTTATTAATTCACTATAATTTCTTAATAAGGAGAAGGTTGCTTTCTTATATATTGAATATCACAATTAAACCCTCATTAGTATAATTAGTATTTAATAGTTATTAAAATTACATATTTATTTCAATTGTCTATTAGTGACAGATAAGCAAAATGAACTTTCATTGTTCATTCACTATAATTTCTTGACAAGGAGAATGATGTTTTCTTATATATTGAATATCACAAATTAAACCCTACTTTCTATCATTAGTTATTTATTAGTTATCCAAATTATCTACTTATTTCAAATGCCTATTAGTGATAGATAAGCAAATTGAACGCCGTCGTTGTAGTTGAAGTATTACTTTTTATTAAGCCTTAGTCCGTAGTATTTTATTTCTCCATGTAGGATTGATAACTAGGACTCCATTAGGGCCCTATATTACTTGAGCGATACGTATACTTGCGTTGACAAATTCGACTTTGACATTATTGAATATTATACTTATACATCTTTATTAAATCAAATACATATATATAAAGTCGCAGTCAAGATTTTGACACCGTTGTTGGAATTTAAATCTTCTAGTAGCGTCGTCAAATTCTTATAATTGTCGATTTACAAAAAGAAAAAGGTCGGTCAGAGGGGTGGGGTCAAGACATCAACCCTAACCACCTTAGGACCAAACCTAGCCATTGGATCAAGGGGTTAAACCCAACCTAATTCAATTTGCCAAAATTCCACCTTTCCCTTGAAGCCTCCTTGGAACCAAATTGAGGTGACCAGTCAAACTCCCTGACCTCTATGAACTCAGAAGTGACATTGCCTTTGTTGGTCAGGCACCCTAGCCACCAGAAAATGGAAGAATTGAGAGACCCAAATTGGGGAAAACCCAAAAATTGAACCTACTTGAGCGGCTCACTGCCATTAGCCATCAGAGCCATTCTTCCCTCCACCAAAGCGGCCACGTGGCCACCATGGCTTGCCCTAATGGTAGCCATAGATACCTCAATAAAATGAGCTCCTCTTTTGGCCTAAAAAGGAGATGAAAATTTGTTCAGCAAACTCCCCCCAACTCGCTTCCAAAGCTTCCTACAGTGACCCTAAGACTAAGCCCACTCTTCTCAGCCATCGATCTCCACCACCCAAGTCCAATTTATCCACTGAAATCCAAGGCAAATTTTGACCTTCGAACAAACCACCTCCAAAATCCAAATTGAGCTACCCAAAAGCTTCCCCATACTCACAAACATCATTCGACATCAAACCTCATCATCCCGAGAACCATAACTTATTTCAAGGCCTAGCCCGGTCCTCCATTTGGTTTTGATCATACCTAAGATTATTCTCAGATCAAATTGAAACTTGGAGAAGTTTCATGGAGTCAAGGAGAACTTTTTCAACCATCTCAATTGAGGCATCATCTTTTTGGCTAAGGTATACACCATTCACTCCAAATATGAGCTTAGTTTGGGCTTTGGTGAAGTAGATCTTAATTTCATACTTAATTAACCATATAGATAGATTTGCCTCACCTAGATGAAGCTATAAGAACAAATCCCATGTGATTTCGTTAAGAATTGAGTAAGAAATTAGGATTATAATGTGAAAGATTCTCCATTTAGGATGATTGGGGATGATGATCAAGAGTCGTTGGATCATGTGTGTATCGTTTGGATGGTCTAGATCGCGTTGAACAAACATATGGAACATGAACTGCAGAGCTGACGAGGCGGCTATGCATATGGAACCAACAAACCAAAGTACGAATGTGGGGCTTCGGAGACTCGGAGGAAGTGCTGACAGCCGTATGGATAAGTTGAAAAATAAGGGTATTTTTTTATTTAAATAGTTATAAAAACTTACAAATGCATAACTTGGTGTAGAAAAAAAAAATCTCTGTGCTCAGTAAATAGAGGAGAACAATGTTGACTAAAAATAAAAAATAATTTCGTAATATTTATTTTTAAACTATTTAAATACTTAAAAAATTCCTTAAATTTTAAGGGATTAAATATTAATCACATAAATATAAAATTTGGAGGGTTCATTCTTCACATGTCTAGGGATGCTCTCTGGAAACCCTAATTTTCAAAGTAAACTACCCATATTTTGCCTAAAATAATTCTAAAACATAAAATATAAATAAGAAAAATTACAAAAAAAAGTTTGGTAGGTCCACTATTGTTAGAGGAACTTAGGAAAATAAAATTCATATTTCTAAAATTTAAAACATAGTTTTCTATTTTAAAATTAAGAAAAAACCAAAAGAAAAGAAAAATACAAAATATCTCAAAAAATCACCAAAATAATCAAAATTCAAGAAAATGACCCTAGCAAGTCTTTATAAAAAATGTTTTTTAATGAATAAATGTAGCTTCTAAGTAAATAAATATTTTTGTTTAAAATTAGCGAGTACATCAGACTCAAGTACGATTTGAGGATCGTTTTGGGAATCGAGATCAGAGTTAGATTGGTCACAATCGATTACGTCATCATTAGAAATAGTTAAAACGTAACCTATGGCTGATATCACAATTATTATATTCATCAGCCCCTAGAGGGGTAAAAAGATAATCATTCAAAGTCAGGGGTTCGAGGATTTTCTTCCCCGAATCTGAGACAACCAATCTAGTAGAGGGAGCCCCTATCCCACCCCCCGTGCTATCAATCTTCGTGACGACGTTCCTATTTTTCTTTGACTTGGATGACGATGTCTCTTTCAGTGAAATCTTAATCTCGGGCCTGGCGGGAAGAAGACTTTGAGTTGTAGTTTGCTTTGAAGTGTTTTGGATTTGATTTAACATCTTCTTCGATGATTTGCTCCAAACTGTATCCCATCCATCTTTTCCGGCATGTGCGGAAGATTGTTTTGATGAATTATGTATTTGGTTTAGGACCCTCTTAAGCTTGTTACAAGTTGTACTCTATCCATCTTCTCCAGTATACGAATAAATCAGAGAGATTGGCTTGGCCGAAATCATATTTATGGAATCTTTTTCAATTTCTTTTAAATAATCTTTCGGGATCGTTATATTTTCTTCTTTGAGATTTTTCTCGAGCCAATCCTTAAAAATGAAACATTCTTCTATTGTATGTCCCAGTAATCTGTGATATGGGTTATAATTCAGTTGATCCTTCTTATCGCCCTCTTTGGGTTTCTTTGGGTCTGGTAGTTTGAACTCAGGCTTCTTCATCAGACTTCTGAATATTTTAGATACAACTTGATCTTTGAAAGAGTATACCATTTTTTGTCGTTCTGCCAGCGATAGTCTTTTATTCGCTTTTATTTTGAGATGATCCTCTCTGAGGCGGTCACTGGTTAGACTGGCTGTTTTGTTTGGAAGCCTGTATTCTGTTTGGAAGCCTGTTGTGACAAAGATTGACGAGGAGTTTCTGCATATATCTTTATCGGTTTTTTTCCTTTATCAACAGTTGCAATTCTGGATTTCTTTTCAAACACTCGGGTTGTTTTGGATTTCTCATGAAAATCCATATGTTTGATTTCTTCCTGAAGACTGCTAGCCTTGCTGAGTAGCTTTTCGAAGGATTTGATGGTGAGTCCCTTGAGTATGAAAGCTACTGGTCCATGAATGTTTTTGAGTAGGATCTCAATCGCATGATGTTCCTGTGGTTGAAGTTTGCACTTCATGCTAAGGTTTCTCCATCTCAAAACGTAATCCACTAAAGTTTTGTTGGGCTTTTGTTTCTCCATCATGAGTTCTTTTATGGAAACATGATGTTGCGCCCCGGTGAATCTCTTTATAAATAATTGCTCCAACTCGCTGAACATCTTAACTGATCCGTTGGGCAAATCGTCATACCAATCGAAAGCAACTCCTGACATGCTACTGACAAACTGTTGATAGAGTAAAGCTTTTTTATTTCTTGTAGTAAAGCTTTTTTAAGAGTAAAGCTTTTTTATTTCTTGTATTGCCACAACTGGCTCAAAAATGTGCTATGTGCTGTCTGGGATTTCCAGTTCCATCAAATATTTTAAAGTTAGGGGCAACGAAACCATTGGGGAAGGGTACATCATCAAAATCTTCCGGGTTAGGTCTATCTTTTAGAACTAACGCTCCACCCTTAGATTGGGTTAAGGCATCCCGAACTTGCTCGACCATCTGTTTAAATTCCTTCTCTAGCATGGCACCCGGTGGAGAATCTTTCTTCGGTTGCTCATCCCTGTTTGCTGAGACAACCTCTCTTTTTTCATATGTAATATATATGATTTCTGGTTGGTTGATCTCTGGATATACTAGTTACGACACTTATGATTGCCCTTGAATAGTGGCCATAGCGGTCATGACGACGACCATCTCCTCAATCCTTTTATCCAATAGACTGACTTGCTCATCCCTTAGGAGGATAGCTCTGCGCAGCTCATCTACGACGTTCTCTTCAGTAAAAGTTTGAGCGTCGCGCCCAGATGCAGTGGCCCTGGTCTCGATAACTTGAACATCCATGAAATCTTCTTCGAGGTAATCGTTATAGTCAAAATTTTCATCATCGATGGAAACTCCATGTTCTCGAGCCAACTCAGAAATCTCAACTATAAGCTTTTCAACTTTTTATTTGATTATCAATTCTTGAATCATCTTAAGATCTGGAGGACTCAGCTAGACATCCTCTACTTGTTCTTCCATCTTGCTGGCAATCGTTGTGATGATGTTAGATATTTTGGACCCCGACTTCATCCCATAATCTTGCCATGCGGGTTCACTGGACTATATCGGTGCAGCAACCTTGGGTATCCATACTTTTCTCTTTGACGATGATGTCTCATGACGGAGTGTCCTAGCAGAAGCATTGGTATGTCGAGGAGAAATATGCTCCCGACGGTGTAGACCAGATACAATATTAGGTAACCTCTTTGTCTTTTCCTTTTTAGGAATATCTTTGTGATGTGTGCTTGGTAGGATTCTCAGGCCCAGTCTTGACTTTACTGGTCAATGGCCTGTGGTCCTAGTAGCGGTGGAATTTGTAGTAATAGCAGCAGTGTCAACCCTGTTCCTCAGGCGGAACCAGACGAGAATGCGAGCGATCAGATTTTCATTTGACTTTTGTTTGGCGGACTTGATGTCCCTTAAAATCTCTTCCTTCATTCCTTCATTTGCTTCATTTGAGGGGATATTGCATGTCCCACTCGTTTGAGTAAATCACAGACTAAACAGCTCTCTTTGACAGCTAGTCTCTGAAAAACTGAGCTGACTCGAGTGATAGGGGTATACTTCTTTTTCTCTCGATCATGTCCGTGAAGCGATGACAACGCAACAACAATCTTCCGGACACTCTCGTGTTTGTCAGTGTCCACTAGAGGATGAAATCTGCTTCCTCGTAGCAGTGGATATATTTCTGGTAGTTCAAATTCCTCTTGGTGAGGCTCTACCTCGACGAGTGTTTTCTCAGAAGCCTGGGCTTTAGCAGCTTTCTAAATCCTCATGTTGCAATTTCTTTTCTGAGTTCGGGTTAGCGGTGCAGTCTTTAAACTTTATCCAATTTCAAACATTGAAGGTGGAGCAGCCAATCCTTCAGTTGGATCCTCAACAATCATTATTTCTTTTCCCTTGGTAGTGGGAACAGTAGGTTTGGCAGGTGCTGCGGTGGCAGTAGCAGACTTAGCCTTCTTGCAAGATGGGAAGTCCTGAAGACAATTCAGGTTGAACTCAGCAGACAACTCTTGAATTTCTGAAGCGGTGACTTTCATCACGACGAACAAAGCTTTTCTGAGGATGACCTCGAGGTCTTCAAATCCGTCTCCGAACTTAATGGTGGAAACAACGTTTCGGGCTTCGCGGCTTGTTGGTAAGTTGCAAGAAAAAGTCAGTGTTGGGCAGGTCATTACAACAACTTTAAAAGAAGAAAGCTCTGGGGATAGTTATATGGCCAAAACCTTGTAATCTTAGTGCAAGCACTGAAAATTAACAGAGGTTAATCTGTAGACCGGGCAAGTTTTAGTTTGTGGGGATTTTAAAAATTTTAATAAAAAGGTGATTTGAAAGTAGAAAAAATTTAATTTGTAAAAAAGAAAATTTGAAGAGTGCGCAACACAACATAACTTTGATTTAATTTGTACAATAGCAAATCAAACTTGAGAAGATGTGAAGTGTTTTGGATCTGGTGTGGGACCTATTTACCAACACATAATGCCCAAGTGGAATTTAGTCCACCAACACACCTATTGGGGTCCGACCCCACATGAAGATTTAAAGAGTCTTTAATGGCCTCCTGAACCCCTCTATTCAAAGGTGATTGAACAGGTAGTCCTGAAGTCCAAACCGTACTTTCCCAAGGCAAAAATGGGTAAAACATGTCAACGGAAGAAGTGTAATTTTGGTTCATAAGGGACATGAACGCATTACCAATGTATGAAGATATTTTTTCTTTGTTTAAATGGAGAGAAAAGCTTATCCCCAGTGGAGTCGCCAGAAGCTGTCGGCACTATTTTGGTTTGGGGAGTTGCCTGTATGAAGCTGTCAGTCACCGAAATCTAAATCCCGTCGCCCGCTTTGGAAGGACGTTTAAACGAAAGAGCGTTATACCTCAAATATTGTATCTATCCCGAAGGATAAACACAAGACTTGAGGATGAGGCTCGATCAAATAAATTAAGATATATATGACATTTGTTTGGTCTGCGAAACCGTTTTATTTACCGACAATTATTTACCGACAATTTACCGACAATTTCCCCTATTTAATATGAAGATTTAAATAGGGTTTATATTAAGCTGGGTTTGAGAAAAGCTTTCCACGGGCAACTCCCCAAATCAAAATAGTGCCGACAAGTCCCGACAATAGGAAAATAAATTTTGAAGGGTGTAGAATTAGAGGACTATAGAGTGACGGGCTAAAGCCCCTAATTTGGTTTATTGTTTTAGGTTTTGATACGAGATATTAGCTCTCATGTGGAGGGAGAAGAGGGAACTGTAGAGAGAGAGCTAGTATCTTCCCTACTTAGCCTGTCTTCAAGACTATTCAAACTTTAAATTAGTTAATGTTTTTACAACATCTGTAGTAAGGGTAAAAAATATTGTTGCTCTTAATTGACACAACACAATTTAAATACTTTCATAACAGAAATCCTATACTTGTTACTAATTCATGATAAGAAAAAAAGTATTTTATTTTATATTTCCCTCATCTAACAAATATCTAGTTAAATTTAGTTAGTTGTTTACTTTACTTTCAATTATCAAAAATTAAAAAAAAATCAATCTTATATTTCTATTATAGCATCTATAGTTTGAGTAAGAATATTTTGCAAAATAGAATTTGTTATTTAATTTCTTCTAACTTATTAAAAAATTAAATTTCTCTTCGTGGGTTCGATATTTGGGGCTTAATCAAAAAGTCATATATTACTTGATAAGAATACATATACTAGTGTAGTATCTCATATTTAAATATAATAATTGCATTTTTATTTGCTTCAAAGTCAATTTTTTTGTGTCGTTGTAAAGTAAGAAATATAGGTAAGGAAAAATTAAGATTATAACTGCATACATCGTACTCTCATATAAAATCGGGATCAATATCCTTTGATTTTTTCAAAGTAAGATGGGCTTCTTAACTTTAAAATGACAAATTTTCTAATCAAAATGTAATTATCTTGACAAATAATTAGAAAAATTGAAATAATAAAAAAAATGTAAATTAAGATGGAAATTAAACTGAAAATTTTAAACAGTGAAATTAAACCCTAAAATGACAATTTTCAAGCTTAAAAAACACTGAAATGAAAATTTGAAAGCTAGGGGTATAAATATAAAGATTAAAAGTTTACAATTTGGCTCAAATTGTCCCCTAAATTTAATTTAAAACAATAGGCCAACCTTAGGGTCCTATCCTAATAGGGGTCATATGGAATTAACAACATGATTATCCCTCTAAACATGAAACCACCCTGAATGGCCCTCGTTCAGACCAAACTTTGCTTGAACTTGGCTTAAGTTGAACCTAACTTAGACCTAACCTAAGTAGACCCACAATTGAACCCAACCCAATTAAGGTCAATTCTGAGCCCCAATCAAATTTGACCTAGCTCATGTTCAACTTGGGTTTCATCTAGGTCTAATCTAAATTAGACCAATACCAACCCAAACCCTACTAGGTCTAACCCAACTTAGACCTTGTTTAACCTAAAACATCCTAGGTTTAATCCTACCTAAACTTAGTTCAATATAAAACCTATTTACTCCAACCTAACTAGGACCTACTTCAATCCAAACCCAACTGCGTCTAACCTAATTTAGGCATAGTTCAACCTAAACTTAAGTAGGTTTAACTTAACTTAAACTTAGTTGAACTCAAACCCCCCTGGGTCTAACCTAACTTAGGACTAGTTCAACCTTAACCCAACTGGGTCTAACTAAACTTAGACTTGGGTCAACTCAAACCACCCTAGGTCTAACTCAACTTAGGCCTAGTTCAACATCAAACCTTTAGGTATAACTCAAATTAGACCTAATCGCAACCTAAGCTCTACTAGGTCTAACTTAACTTAGACTTAGTTCAACTTAAACCCTAATAGAAATAACCTAACTTAGACCTAGCCCAATCCATACCCTTGTAGGTCTGACCTAATTTAGACCTAGTTCAACCTAAATCCTTTCACTTCTAACCCAAATTAAACCTAACCCTAAACTGAGCCATTTTAGGTCTAACCCAAATTAGACCTAATTTTGACATGAAATATTTTAGGTCTAACCCAACTTAGACCTAGTCCAACTTAAAACCCCCTAAATCTAGCCTAACCTAGACTTAGTACAAGTATAACCCTACTAGGTTGAACCCAACTTAGACCTGCTTCAATTTAGATGACTGTAGATCTAATCCAACTTAGACCTAACCCAATTTAAATAACCCTTTGGTCTGACCCAACTTAGATCAAATTAGTTGAATCACCGGGACAAGCCAATCTAACTCAGGTTAACTTAAATTAGTTGAATCACCGTGTCAACCTGACCTAACTATGGTGAACCCAAATCAACTGAATCATCAGCCAACTCGATCTAACTCGAGTTCACCGAAATCAACTGAATCACCAATCTAACCGACCTAACATGAGTTAATCCAACTCAACTAATCACCGAGTCAACCCGACCTAACTTGGGTTAGCCCAAATCAACTGAATCACCAGGTTAACTCGATCTAAATCGGGTTAAGCTAAATTAACTGAATCACCTGGTTAACTAGACCAAACTCGGGTTAACCCGAATCAACTGAGCCACCGGGTCACCCCGAACCAATTCAAGTTAAACCAAATCAATACTTCAGGTTAACCCAACTTAATTTGGGTCAACCTAGAGCAACTTGAATACCTTGGGTCAATCTGACTTAATCAGGTCAACCCGATCGAGAACTCGACTTCAAACAACTTAAGTTCAATTTGCACTGAGTTTAATCTACTCAAATATAATTAAAGGATAAATCAAATCTAAATTGACTTTGGCTTCATCTAAGCTTGAATCAAGATAGATTTGACTCAACTTAAGAGGCTTAACTTGAGTCAACCCACTCAAAGTTACCTCAGTTTGATTTGGGTCAACTCTGTCTAACCCTAAGTTAGTCCAAATCAGTTAGGCTTATCTTGACCCCCAACCAAGTTAAGCTATCCAAGGTTAATCTTGTTAAATTCTAGCTAACTTAAACCAATTTGAAGTTGACCTAGGGTGATCCTGAGCTAAATCAGATCAACTAGGAATTCACTCTAGATCAATCTGACCTAACTCAAGCTAATTTGAACTTAACTTCAATCTAGGTGACTTGAGGTTAAGGAGTGTTTGACTTCTCATTAAAGAACAAAAGCACACTTAGCCTCAGTCAGGGACAATTTGGGCCAAAGAACAAACAAACATAAAACACGACATAAAATCGAGCCTAAGAGACACTAAAACTTAAACTTGTAACTACATAATGAAACTTGGTTTGAGAAGGTATTTTAGATGAGGCATCCCATGGTTGCTAACAAAATATCTTCCAGTCACTTGTGAATAATCAAACTGTAAACCTAACAACCCCGGGACGACGGAATCATGGGATCTTGATCGGGTCATTTCAAACATCAAACAAAAAAATTAATCAATTAATAAGTCTTAACTAACCTAAAATTTTCAACCCTTAAATTCCAAAAAAAACATTAAAACTTAAAATGAAACCTTAATGAACACATATCACCTAATGCAACTTGAACCCTGTTACCCGGGCCTACAAAGATTTTTTGGACAATACAACCCATAATTGCTGACAAGAATTTTTGGTTGGAAGTAGGTTTGATCGCCTCTCCAGACTAAATAGATCAAGGAACCTGACAACCCTAGGAGAACGCAAAGCCATGGTCATTTTGATCGGGTTGTCCTAAACAACAACCAAACAATAAAATTAAAAACATTTTATGCTAACTATATTTTGCAGAGTTACCGAAGAAAAAAGGCAGACATCACTCTAGATTTACTTTTCATGTTATTAGGGTGTGGTAACTCTGTTTTGCAGAGATGGACCTTCAAAACTGGAGGCAGAGGACGAACCTCAACTAAACCATTGACAATGACATAAAATCATATGATAGTTTGGGATCTTGACAGGACTCTTCTGAGCTTTCAAACATCCGCTACCCTTAGGATATGACCTTGAAATTCCTTTCCTTGACAACGACATTCAAACTTTCTGAGGACGAGTTACAACCTTAAACGAGAGTTTGCTTAAGCAACTCACAGTTGTTTAAGATGTAATTAACTTTAAGAGATTGCTCTTATGGGAAGAAGCGAGCCCTGTGATAGGTGCAATGACCTGAATCTCTGGTTGTGGGTTTGCTTTTTTCAGGTCTTCTTCACGAGTACACCTCCGAAGTGTCGATCTTAACTTGGGCATATACTTTGGAGCTATCTATGCGAAGTCCACCTCACCAAAGCACCTCCACGTGTTTCCTTTGTCTGTTCTCGTCATTGTATACCTTAGCCCTCCGATCTCTTCTCACTTCAGATCATCCACACGATCAGAGAGAGGGTTATATAGAGAGAGAGGCTATACGACGGAAAATAAACTGGCGACTCCACAATGACAACAACGAGGACAGTGGCGGGCAAATGACGACCCAACGGACGAGCGACAACCACAAGTTAAGCCCTAAATAAGATTTATTTATTTGGCAATTTATTTAATTCAATTTTAAGTGGCTTGTGATTTTTGATAGCTTATTACTCGACAAGTTTTGATTTCTAAAATATTTAAATGGTTTCTAAATTTTGACTTGATGAACTTTGTTTAGGCTATATTATGATTTGATTAACCTATCTCATTTTCACGTAGTTAGATCTTGAATTGTTTGTGGGTTAATACCACCTAGTTATAATTATAAAAGAAAATGACTAGAAAGGGTAGAGAACAAAAATAAAACTAGAGAGAAGGAGAGAGAGGGTGACTTTATGGTTTTTATTGATCGGAAGATATTAAGTACAAAGAATATATAACTAGATTTTATGTTTAAGATTGTATATTGTAATATGAAATATTTCTCAATATCAAGTTTGATGTCTTTTGGATTTGAGGCTGTCTTGCGTTACATAATTCACTCGATGGTAAAGAATATATAAAAGGCCTTTACATATCTACCACCCAATTCCTATGCATTAACATATCAACCACACAATTTTTCTATGTTTTGAACATATGTTGGATGGTTTGTATGTAACAATTGAAGTTTGCGTGGTTGATGTGTTAGTACATAGGAATTGGCTGGTAGGTATGTAAATCTCCCAATAGAAAAATATGAGATAGGTGGTATGCCATATAGTTTTAGGGGGCACGGAGTGGATGAGTTGCTGACTTATGATCTGTTTGGATAGCTATAGTTATTTGAAGCAACAGTTCTAAAGTTGTTGCATAATTCAAGAAGCTGCCACCCCAAATTTTTCGGTAATCATGGCATTTAGGCTTAGTTTGAGCAAACGTTTAGGCTTCATTCCATTTTACAGAAGGAGGATAAAACATAAATGTTTCGTTTGAGTATTCAACATTTCAGAATATTTCTCCCATCGTAATGATATTTCAACCCCATTTTTTTTCCGTTCTGAATCGCGAATAGGGTGCAACAATGTGAAATACGGCTTTTAAAAGAACTTAGCCCTCAGCCAAATCAAGTGACAAAATGCAGCTTTTTCCATCAAACTTCTTGAGAAAAATATATAAAATAAAAATTTGTCCCATTAGCTAGCAACTTGTTACGTGTCAATAGGTTTTTGGATATTTCATGTTTGAATGGATCTGACCTGAATCGGAGCGCCAGTCAATTCCGGGGAGTGTGATTTTTTAGCCAGCTTTCTGTAAGATATTTGGCTACATACAAATGATCTTCAAAACCGACTGCTTTAGTCTATATTTTAGAAGAGCAATTCTTTGAAGTTTGGAGTGCATTCCAAAATTTCAGGATTATTAATTTTTAATCATTTTTCTGTGACTTCTGCAATCAATTTCAGAAACTTACCAGCACCTGATTCACGAGGAGCGGTAGAATTTAAAATCCAAAATCCAAGCTACCGCCTCTCCAAAAAAGATCCCTCCTTTTCCGCTTCTCCTCTTCCCGCCCTCCGATCCCATGTAATTGGCGGCGAATCTCTTCATTGACTCAGACGTTTCGACATACTCTAGGGTTTTGCCGGATCAAAGGTCTCGGTCATGAGCGCAGTGAACATAACCAACGTGGCAGTTCTTGACAATCCGGCGGCATTATTCCTCAATCCTTTCCAGTTCGAGATCTCCTATGAGTGTCTGGTGCCTCTTACGGACGGTATGAATCTCATTCGTTTTGCTTTCCTTTTCCCTTTGCTGGGTCTCTGCGCTTTCTCTTGATGCTGCGTTTTTCTATCCTGTTTGAATCGATTGGGGTGGTCTTTTAGGGCACGGTAATGCCGCTGTGCATCTTTTCCGATTCTTGGGGCTTACTTGAGCACGAGAGGTCTGTGTATCGTGTGTGAGCGAAAGAAAAATGAAATGAGAGATGGCGATGATCGATTTCAGTTGCTTTTCTTGATGCGAAATAATTTCTTTGTGTTTGATTTTGGTTTCTGCTGGCATCTTTTTCCCAACAGTGCAAGCTTGATCTCATGATGCCAACACGTATATTGGCTTGCAAGAATGCTTTCAGGTTGCCGGCAGTGCTGTCCAAATCAGTAGACACTCTTTGGATGATATGGTTATCCAATGCCTCCAGCATTGTGCATCACTCTAGGTGATTCCTTGAATGAAATAGGTTGTTAAAAAGGAAAAAAAATATGTCACTTATAAAATAATTATTTGAATGATGAATAACTTTTTAGAATATGAACATGGATAGTTACCGCATCATAGTATCTGTGGAAAAATTATGCATTTTCTTCTACTTGTATTTGAAGTTCAAACTTATTGACAAATAGATTCAGTTTCTAGAAGGAAATAAATGTAACAATTTTAACTAGTTATTTGTACGATAGATAGATTTAAGAACATTAAATTTTAAGAAAATGAATTGATAGTCATCATTCTAAAGTATGGAAAAATTATGCATTTTCATTTTTTTTGTTTTTGAAGTTCAAAATTCTTAACATGTGGATTATATTTTAAACAACAACAATAACCAGCCTTTAAACCACTAAGTGGGTTATGTTACATACATGAATCCTTTTTCTCCATTGTGTCTTATTGAGTGTCATATTTTCATTTAATTCTAATAAATTAAAATCATTTTTTATACAACAAGCCCAGATCTTTTTAGGTCTATCTCTTCCTTTCTTAACATAAGTCGAATCTAAAAATATACTCTTCTAACTTGGTCATCAGATGGTCGGCGTTTAATGTGATCAAACTATCTAAGACAACTCTCTCTAATCTTATGTCACTAAAACTACGCCAACTCTTTTACGGATATATCTGTTTCACATTTTGTCTCTAAGTGTAAATCCACTCATCCACCTAATTATTCTCATCTTAACAACACCTAACTTAGTTTTATGTTTGTAGCATGTGTGGCTAGAGGCAATCCGTTGTCGTTACTATCTATTTAATCTTTGCTATCATTCATGTTTGTTCTCTTTTTTATCCAAATTTCTCCTCTGAAATTATACTTCTCTATCTATTTTTTAATTTATCATACATAATTCTTCATCCTCGCACTTAATACTCTAGAATCTTAAGATCTTGTACTTATATTTGGCATGACTTTTTTATTAGCACACTTTTTTATTTCTTTAACCTTTGATTCTAGTTTCAAATCATCTTATGTCAATTCATCATCATAAAATATCTAACTCATCATTAATGTTTGCATTATGAGAATCACCGCTTAATAAAGATAAAATTTTCATGTCATTGCTTGGAACATTAATGGAAAAGAACTTGATTAGCCATATCTTAACGATGATACTTACATTTAAGGAGTGTGAGGCGCTATGGCTTGAAGTTGCATTGCAAGAGCACTATGTGAAACATTAGTTCACTTTGACAACATTAATTATAAATGAATTTGCCTAGCCCTTAAAATGTTATTTTCTAAATCTATTTAATTATGCTTGATTTTAAACCATTGTCATGTTACTTTGGAGCAGACAATGCATGCTTACCTTTAACTTAGCTACTTGGGGATAGGTTTATTAATCCTCATTCTATATTCATCTTTTGTTGAGTGCTACTTGAAACGTTAATCCTATTTTACGCCAATATTCTTATGAGCATATCTGATTTTTGTGATACAGATATTATTGCTTCCAAATATTTCTTAGAAGAAAAGATATTATTATGATGCATCCTTAGATTTAACCCTACTCAACTTTACAAATCCTATTATATTTTCAATTTGTGTAGATGAGGTGTTATTTCATGTTGTGGTAGTCCTTTTTTGTCTGTCTCTAGCTTTTTCCATATTTATAGTTCCTATATCTTAAATTTGGTCGTCACCATATCAAATTATCCATCTGTCTACAAAGATGCGTGAATCATAATATAAACATACATTGCTAAAACATATAACTTTAAACATCCTTTTCTTCCTATATACTTACTCAGTTTTAAATACCACCTCCTTATATTTAGTTGATATTTGATAATCATTATCATCAACATACATTGCTACTTTGCTAAGGCCGATCCATCTTGGAACTAAACTCCATTCTTATAGTTTGATTTCTAGATATTCTTCCTAATCAAAACAAGTAGGCTCGTGTTATGCTTAGGTTTCAGCTTTAGTGGTCTGTTAAACCTATCAATTGTAACTTTTGTTTATCTTCTTATATACTTTTTCTTATTTTTGTTTAGGATAGGGATATATCCCAAATGTTTTATCATTGTAAATTAGCGTAAAAACGGTTAAAATGGTGGATCATAAGGTAATTATAGAAAAGGGTTGGTAAAAGGTTTGTTGCTTACTAAATTCAATGTAAAAGAACATTAAGAGAGGTTATGGAGAAGTTTGGTACATTTTGATTGTGAATTGTACCTATTATTCCTTGAAGTTGACGTATGATTCAGATCTCTTGTTATGATAGTTAAAATCACAATCATTAATAGCTCCAAAAGAACATCAAGAGATAAAAGTGAACAAAATAAATGAGAAATGGATGATCCCGTGCATAATCCCAATTATTTTATTCAAGTTTCACTTTTTCAGCCGGTCTTTACAAACATGAGCAAAAAAAAAAAAAATCTAAATTCTTTAAAATGTCAAGATAAGCAACAAGTATATGTTAGATTTGCAGCCATAAATTTGGTTAAATCCCCAAATCTTGATAAAGGGCATGCAAGGTTTGACTAAAATGAAACATATTGTGTGGAGGTTAGAACATATCTTATCTGATTGGGCTAAAATATATCATATGGCGTGTGGAGGATAGAATATATCTTATGTTAGGCCTAATGTAACTCACATCCTTTGCAGTTACTTGGATTTATTCGTTCTCTTACAACTTTGTAATGTTAGAATATTAGCAAGGGGGAAGAGTATGCTTAGAAATCTGATGATAATTGATGACATCATGAAAGCTTACAGTACTATTGGTAGTAGGTTTGGAATATCTGTTTGTATTTGATAAAATTCTGCCCTGAATCTATGGTTTGATAAATTGATAAGTTGAGATGGCAAAAATTTCGAAGAGTTGCATATGCACAACAGAATTCTTTTTGCTATACAGAGTATATTACAGTAACAAATTTATTTTGAACTACACTTCAACATTTACTTTACTGCATAAGTTGACAGCTACAGTCATGGTTATCCTTAAGTTAGTCCTAGGATAATAACCTTTTCAGGTTTTCTATTAACATATTTCATGATGTTTTCTTACGAGAATATTAGTTTCATTTTCCCTAGCTGATATAAGGGAAAAATGGCTAAAAACTTGATATAAGGGAGAATATAAGGGAAAAATGGCTAAAAACTTGCTTTGTCCATCCCTCCCAATTGAAATTTATACCTAAACTATATAGAAAATAATTCGAAAGTACTTATTATGGAGAATTTAAAGGTTAAAATTGTTGTCTAAAATTCTCTTTAATGGTTGGTGGGCGAAGGGAGAAACCCTGGAATTCTTTGTTTCATGTTAAGTATATGAGTTTGTTGCACTCTAATTCTATGATAAGCACATTAATTCATGGTTTTTTTATTCCTTATTTACACTCCTAATATTTAACACTTGTCATCAAATTGGATGATAGTTTTCAAGTTTATTTAATATATTTTTAAATGCATTGTTGCAAAATTTTTTTGTTAAATATGCTAATGAGTTTACTTCCCATTTAAACATATGGATTGCAAGTTAACTCACTTTCTAAATTCTCTTTTATGAAATGGTTGTCCCCCTCGATATATATTTTCTTTGATCATGTTGCATTCAATTTTGTGTGATGTTGATGACAAATTTATTATTACAAACTCACAATATATCTTCATAGGTCTTTTTCATTCGCTTTTTAAACCTTATTATATAATTTCAGTGTATAAGTGTTTAAGCGAGCAACTGCTCCAAATTCAAATTTTGCACTTAACTTTGAGAAAATGGGTTATTTCTTGTTTCTCCATATTTTTGAAATTGCTCTCAATAGTGTAGAATATGGTGAAGTGAATTTTTTATCCATTGACGACTTTGCGTCAACAACAGAATAACCTTCAAATCGTAGGGTTTTTATTTCCTATGGCGAATCCTTTTTCAAGGGTTGATCTTAGATATCTAAGTGCTCTTTAAGCAGTTTAATGATGAATTTTCTTTGGTTTGTGCATAATTGTTTTTTGTGATACAATAAAAATTATGTTATGATAGGTGTGAGATTGATACTTATTTTTTTCAACTAATCTTTGATACTATCTAATGTCAACCTCTTTTCATTTTTAATTTATATTCGGTTTCTAACTTGATTTAGTTAGGGTTTCACAGATTTGCACTTAATCATTCATATTTCTATCAAAAGATCCTATCTTTATTTTTTTAGGTTGAGAGAACAATTTTTTTTTATTGTCTGCTTTTGTAACTTGGAAATATTTAAACTCGCCAAATTTTCTTATTTCAAACTCTATGATAATTTTTTTCTTATAAATATTTTTTTTATTGGCATCACATATAACAATTATATTATCATTCTAAATAATAGAAATGATTTTTTAATTTTTTTTAAAATATGACACTCAATAGGAAGCAATGCAGCAAAAGGATTCATGTAGCCGACCCCACTTAGTGAAATAAAGGTTTGTTGTTGTTGTTGTTGTTGTTTAGAATGTATCATGACGATTGAATGATCTCCTTAGCTTTGTTTATCTCCCATTTCATATATGATTTTTGTGAAATAGCTAAACGATACCTTTGTGTATTGCTCAAGACCATGTTTTGCCTTTTTTAATTTACACATCATATTTGTTTGAAGGTGTAAGATCATATGCTTGGATGTGATGACTATTAAGATGTTTAGAAGTAGACCATGTTTAAAGTTCAACTGTATCAATTGGCTATTATTTGTTTGAAACATTTGAGATTATTATCAATTCCTTGAAAAATAATGTATGTTAGGCGTTATAAAATCTTAAATTGTTTAGTGTTAATATAATCTATAAAGATAGTCTTGGTGTTGTTTAAAATATGCAGTTTGCCAAAGAAAAAAGATGCGATAAGAAAAGATGCATCATGCAAATATTTGATAGCTCTTTTAAATTGTAAAGCCTATGATTGACTTGCCCTACAATAATGAGGAACCTATCTTGGAGGTTTTAAATGCAGAATGGTTTTGTCTTTCGTAAATTTATTATTGAAAGACTTGAAAGACAGTTAAAAGCTATTAGAAATGCTAGGATGAAACCTGCAGCTAAAAATAAGCAAAAAATAATTAGAAATTCAAATAACATTTAAGCATGAGAAAAAAATTATTGAATTAAATAAAAAAGTTTCATAATTTGGTATTTTGTGTGAATGAATTATAACTTTCTGGATGGTTTAGGCATTGATCTATATTGTGTGTTGCAATGAATTTTAACTATTATATTGTTGTTATCTAACTATAACATAGAATTATAGCTAAATCTATTAGCAAAGATTTTACACCCAAAAAAATTAATAATAAAATAAAAAGAAAAAAAATCAAGAAGGCAATAAAATTAAAAGATTTCATTCTTGAAATAGTGCAAGAAGAGATAGGATTATTCTTTTTATGATATCATCCTCGGTGAACTCTAAAATGTCAGCCTTGTTTCAATTTTAAAAATTTGAGCTAATTTATAGTTCGCGGGAAAAAAAATTACTACGATCTATAGTGAAAACATGTGATTTTGAAAAGAAGTGTGGAAACTAGATTGGATTGATATTTTTCTGAATTCATGCTCAACATGAAGATTTCTGTATTGAATTTGCAACATTATTGATCTATTTCTAGAACTAAGCAAAATAGTTATGGCGGGAAGAAATCACTTATTTTTTATTCCAAAGAGTATTATATTTGAGGTTGTAGAGTCCAACTTTATTCAACCATTATAAGATTTGGTTTTGAAGGTTTCATTCATTCAAATCTAATCTTTCATACTTAACATCATATGTTGTTTTATAAGAAGAGAATAAATCAATGGTTGCAAGCTGTCGCTACATTCTTTTCCTTCAACCAAGGTTACAAGCAGAGTTAGGATTGGTGGGTAGTGGAATGATTGGAGGTTGATATTTATACTCATCGATTTCATACAATAGGAATTTCTTTGTTGGGAGGTCAATATTGAGCAACGAAGGGCTAATTGTGATATTTGGAAGCAAAATGTTTTGTATAAGAATAAATTGATGTTTTTCATAGCTGTTGGTAGCTTACCAGATGATTCAAAAGAGGAGGCAACGGATTTTCTTTATCTTTGGTGAGTATAGTTGATGGAGAAATCATGCTTAAGCTTGGAGAGGGAATGAAAGCAAATAAATTTTGTGAGATTAAAGCAAGAATAACTATTGGATGAGCAAATAATTGTAATCTTGCTTTTGTATTCAGCTAGTGGATATTTTTTTCTAATCTGTTGTGAATGCAAGAGTATCTTATCGAGCCACACAAACTTCATAAAAATTTGCATCACTGCTCTTTTATTTCTTTTATTGTAGATTATTTTCTCATTCTTGTGCGCATCACTGCTCTCAAGTGTGAATTTTTTCACAACATGATGGGCAATGAATAGTTTTTTATCATCTTGGAATAGCTGGGGCAACCATATTTCAGGATGTACCACTTAATACTGAAATCAAAATGAAGATAACTTGAGCCCTTGTTATTAGCATATGATTAATGTTACTGTTTAGTAAAATCAGTACTTTTTCTAAAAACTCCATTAAATGCTTAGAAATGCCTATAACATGTGACCACATCTACTAACTTGCAGGTTCTAAACTATATCAAAATTTAATCAAAGCTTGCAATATCTAATATCATTCAACTAAAATAAATGACCTCTGAAAAAAAAAAAAATTCCTTCATCAATGTTATGGCCTTGTGATTCCATTAATTATCTACTCTTTTGCTTGACGTTAGTTTTTGTATCTTAAATCGGGCATAGAGAGGGGTGACCCTCAGTTTACCATATAGGCAGTCTTACTCGTGATTTGTTACGCTCTATTGACCTTTCTCGCTCATGCAACACATATGCACGCTTTTCTCCTCTTATTTGTGTTTCTCATTTTCTATGCTCGTTGCATCTCCTCGGGTGTTTCCCTCATTGTTGTATTTCTATCATCTTATACACAACTCTTTTTAATGCTTGGTTTTTAAATCCCTTGTAACCCTTGTTTTACAATTATGATGGAGGCAAAGTGAGAAATCCATGCTTAAAAGGAGGCGAAACCCCCCAATCGAAAGGAAATAACTTCTATGATGGAAAGAGAGTGTGGAATATCGATCAACAAGAGAGTAAAACCAAGCATGAGCAAAGGAGCAAATCTCAATCGCCTTGTAACAAAGTATGCAACAAAAATGAGCAAGTACGGGAGGCGCCGTCGTCAAGTAGGTGAGAATGATGTCTTTGTGTGAGATCTGTGACGCTAAGGGTTGGGCCCTAGAGTGTCAAAGCCGTGCAAAGTGAGATAAGGGGAAACAAGCTTTGAAGCCTTGCAAACAGGGCACAGTTATAGCGTGGTTGAACTAGAGTTGTGCTAGAGTCAATTTGAGTTGGCTGATCTTTTGCAAGCTGGAGCATCAACTTCGACGATTGAGCAAAAGAGTGTTGTTTGTGTTTAACAAGCATGCTTGGATTCAATTAAGTATTTATGATCAACTGCATGCTTGTCTTAAACGTCACATACTATCTTTATCTTGCGATTAGAGCCTAGCACACTTGTTGAACACCAAAAAATACTCTCATGCTTTGTGTTTGATGCTAATGCTCTAGCTCACAAATGATCAACCAGTTGAAATCCACTCTGACACCAGTTTTGTTAGACCAAGCTACAACTAATGTCTCATTTGAAAGGCTTTGAAGCCCGCTCCCCATCGCCTCACTTCACAGGACTTTGATGCTCTTAGGTTTGATGCCTAGCATCATCAATCTCGCACAGAGATGCCTCCCTTGCTTGCTCGATGCCGTCTCCTTCTGTACTTTGCTCATCTCCATTGCACATCCTACTACAAATCGATTAAGATTTGTTCCTTTGCTCACGCTTGGCTTCTCTCTCTCGCCAAACAACTTCTCATGCTTTCTTTTGTTTCACGTTGAATGGGAGGTTTCGTCTCCCATAAGCACATTTTGCTTGTTTTGTCTTCTCTGTAATTGTAACACAAAAGTTACAAGGGATTGTTGGTCAACTTTTTTTTCTAAAATAATTTGGCAATTTGGCAATTTGGCTGGTGATGAAGGGATTCGGCACATGTTTACGTTGTTTGATTGTTTTGTTTATGCCATTTGATTTAATTGTTGTAAATTTAATTGAGGAGATCAGGTTGAGAAAGGAAGTATGGGGCCACCAACAAGGGATTTACGCCAAAAGAGACGGCCACCAACATGGGATTCATGCCAGAAGAGGGTCACCAACAAACTGTTTATGCCAGAAAGGGGGTCACCAACAAGAGGTTCACGCCATAATAGGGCCACCAACAAGGGATTTATGTTAGAAAAGTACCACCAACAAGGGGTTTACTTCAGAAATAGGGTCACCAACAAGGGGTTTACGTTAGAAAGGGAAGGCCACCAACGAGAGATTTATGCCAAAACATGGGGACACCAATAACGGATTTACGTCAAAAAGAGACGACTACCAACAAGAGATTTATGTCAAAATTAACCACCAACTAGGGATTTGTGCCAAAATTTAGGAACCACCAATAAGAGATTTATGCCAGAATTTGGAGACCACAAACAAGAGATTTAAGCTAGAATTTGGAGACCATCAACAAGGGATTTACATCAGAACTTAGGAACCACCAACAAGGGATTTGTTCCATAATTTAGCGACCACCAACAAAGAATTTATATCAGAATTTGGAGACAACCAACAAAGGATTTATGTTAAAATTTATGAACCACCAACAAGGGATTTACGTCAGAAAGGGACTGTCACCAATAAGGGATTTATTCCAGAATTTCGGGACCACCAATCAGGGATTTACGCCAGAATTTGGAGACCACCAACAAGAGATTTATGTCAGAACTTAGGGACCACTAAAAAGGGATTTACGCCAAAATTTAAGGACCACTAACAAGGGATTTACGTCAGAATTTTGAGACCACCAACAAGTGATTTATGTCAAAATTTAGAAACCAACAACAAGGGATTTATGTCAATTTAGGGACCACCAACAAGGGATTTAAGTTAAAATTTAGGGACCACCAACAAGGAATTTACGCCAGAATTTAGGGACCACCAACAAGGAATTTACGTCAGAACTTAGGGACCACAAACAAGGAATTTACATCAAAATTTGGGGACCACCAACAAGGGGTTTACACTAAAAGAGAAGGAGAACTGAAAAGAGTGCGGTTTTATGTCAATAAAACCAGTAAACCTCTTCTTCATGAAACGGGGGGCCTAGTGTTCATGTGGTTGGAAACCTTGGTCTGAGGATAAGGATGACGGTGTCAATAGATTGAGAAGGCTCAACCTAGCCAGCTCGAAATTTGGATTTGAAATGGTTGCTTTTTTATTGTTTTGACTTTAGAACACTTGACTTGTGTTATTTTATGGATAAGTACAAATTCGTATGAAATTAAATTATTGTTTTCTTTGTCGAGTTTGGTCATTATTTCATTTTTTGAGTTTTGAAAGTTGTTTAATTTTATGTTGTTGTCAACATTATTTTGCGTGTTCTTTAATGCATATCATTGTGTATCGTTCCTTGTTCGTTAGTATTTGCAAAACTGAATCAAGGATTCAACTTAACGACATTAATCAATCGCACAATATGGAAAAAGTAGACTTTATTGATATTCTAAAATCAGATACATCAAAACATAATCTAAATGTGCTATTCTGATGAGCATCAAATGATACATATGATTATCATATGTTTGTATAATGCGGTCCTTGCTTGTAACTTATCGGTTCTTCCTCATGTTTAGTGTTTTTATCCGTCTAAAATTGTATAGAGACTAACCCTCCTCCCAAGACATCGTACACGCTTAGAGGTGTGCTGTCTCACAACTCCAGAGGCTGTAACCCTTCAAGGTCCGGGTCAGGATGGTATCTAAAATGTGCTTTGCTATCATCCATCTTTCTGAAAGTGATGGATACTCTCCTCCGTGAAACTTATGAAATTTTGCCAGATCGGCTCCGTTTTCTTTAAGTGCTAACACTGATCCAACTGGTAGAGGTAGCCCACGGAATTCACTCGGGCTAACGACTCGTAACTCTTCCCATCATGATGTTGCACTTGCTGAGGAAGGAAACTGTGCAGAACAATCTCAGGAAATCGTGATGGTCTATATGTGGTGGGATACAATCCTCTTCTTCATAAATATTGATGATGCAGTTGTTAGACACATAATCCGTTGGTAAAATGTGTCAAGGAACCATCTTTATAATCATTTTCTTTATCATCAAGTGCATCAGATCTACCTCATCTTAGGATGCCCGGAGGATTCCCTTTCTTTTCATGAGCGTAGTTGTAGCAGCAACCACACTGAGTAGTGATCCATCCCTTACCCCGCATCCATTTCTGGGGTTCAAAATGTCTTCTTTCTTAAACGGTCTGCCTGCCTAAGTCTTTGAGGTGAAAGATACAATCAACTATGCTCATCTGTTCGTCCTTCGAGTACACATCTGTGTGCAGCTCTAGTCCTTCCAGAATGTTGACATACCTTCCACGAATTCTTTCAAAGTGCTCAAAATTCTGCTTTCGAACCCTCTGAAATTTCTCCAGTTCATCCTCTGAGATTATCTATAGCTGTCTTTGTTTAACAAATCATGGAATGTAAGGCTTGATTTCTTGCTGATCTTCTTGACTTTGTATTACCAGAACTGTGATGCGATCCTCGTGGGGCCCGATCGATGCGTATTCTGGTAAAGTAGGCTCTACCACTAGCTCTGCTTTTATCCGCTTTATTGGATGCTGGAGAATGACATCCTTTTATCCGCTGAAGCTGCCTCTTCGGTTATCCTTTTCTCCAAGTTGTCTTGCATCAGGAGCTTGCGACGCTTCATGTTGTGTCGCTGTGTTCGTGAAAATGGTACCCTCTTGGATGTGCCTGTCGGGGCCTCCTGTAACGAAGCACCGATGAGATTTCCTTCTGTTGTCATAAACATTGACTGCATCTGTACGGTCTTTACTATTGAGCTATCGGTGTTTTCTTTGCTTTTGAAGGTGAGTACAGTTTTCAGACATTCTGTTTCTTTTGAATTGATCAACTTCAACAGGTGCTCCACATAGTCCATCTTCACTGGTTCAAAGTCCAGATCGAAGTCTATGATGGCGCCTTGTGCCACTTTTTCGTCGTCAAGTGAGAGTTTGATGTCGTATCTAAAGGAGAAAATCAGCCTCCTACCCGACATTTTCCTGCAAAAGATAAGAGAAACGTCAGTATGCTAAAATTCATACCGAACATGAACAATACTTATTTATTATTAATTATTGCTTTCAAAATGATGTTCGCATTTCATTTCAAGTATGTAGACGTTAATTAGTTTCAGAGAATTTCATATTTCAATGTGAAGAGAATGTGATTTTATTTTGAAGAATTCATTTTATCATTTTCATTACATTTTATTTATTTTATTTATTGGACCCAATTACAGATAATTGTCACATCAACGTATCTCAGGATTCGCAATTGGGTCCCTCGAATCGTCACAATGCGTAGTATTTTTTTAAATATCGCCCATTGGTTGACAACATGGGCTTTTCACCCTGGCAATCTATCTGTTGGTAGGATCCTCCGGAGTAGACTTTTTCGACCACGAAGGTCCCTCTCAAGTCAGTTCAAATTTTTCTCATATCTTGCGGCGTGCAAAAATGAGTCTTCTGAGGACTAGGACTAAGTCACCGACTTTGAACATTCTTTGGCGGACCAGCTTGTCGTGGGTTTGTGTCATCTTTGCTTGGTATAATTCGTGGTTCTTCTGTGCTGCGAGTGGCTTCCCTTTGAGGCTTTCTAGTTCTTCGAGTCGGAGCTTGGTGTTCTCTTCTATCGTGATTTTGTTGGCTATGGCGATCCTGAGACAGGGTAACTGCACTTTCAAGGAAAGCATGGCCTCGGATCCATACATCAGAGCGTAGGGTGTAGACTAAGTCGGGGTCTAAACGTTGTCCTGTACACCCATAACGTCTTTAGTAACTGCTCGTGTCATCCTCTCTTATTATCATCTAATGTCTTCTTTAGGATTTGCATTAGAGTCTTGTTGGAGGCCTCTGCTAA
The DNA here is from genome assembly GCF_001263595.1 of Phalaenopsis equestris. NCBI lineage: Eukaryota > Viridiplantae > Streptophyta > Magnoliopsida > Asparagales > Orchidaceae > Phalaenopsis > Phalaenopsis equestris. The sequence goes on along the minus strand of NW_018165766.1, from coordinate 196,252 downwards.
CCCGTTCGCTTTTGGGGTAGTAGATTGTGAAATATCTCCAATCTACCCATGCCTTTTGACAAAACTATTAATTTTTGTACGCTTGAACGTTGGACCGTTATTTGAAATGACACTGTGGGGAACACTAAAGTGGTAGACAATTTTAGTCTTGAAAAATTGAAGAACGCTGTGCTTCATGAATTCCCTCAACGACACAGCCTCTACCTATTTCGAAAAATAGTCTGCTGCTGCGAGTATGAATCGGTGCCCTTTAGAAGATGGAGGTTCTATCATACCCACTATATCTGCGAGTATGAATCGGTGACCACGATATGATCGTTAGGTGTAGCACATTTGGAGGTTGATGCAAGACCACTCAACGCACTTGACACTGATGACAATTTCTGGCAATTTCCATGCAATCATCCATCATTGCTGGCCAATAGTAACACGTTCTCTTGATTTTCATTTTCATTTTTGGACTTGATTGGTGGGCACCACATAATCTTACATGTACTTCTTTGACGATATCTTGTGCTTCTGATTTGCTTGAACATCTTAATCACATTTGATCGAATGATCTTTTATATAACATGCTGCCAACTAGGGCATATGATAATGCCCTCATCTTGATCTATCTTCTGGCAGTGTTCCGGTATGTAAGTGCTCAACAAACGGATGGTGCCAATCTTTTTCATCCTCGGCGACTGCCACTACCGTATCTTCATTTCCTTGTTTATGGATGATATCCATGTCGATCTGAGATAAAACTTGACATTCCTGTATCGTAACATCGATGAAATCTTTCGGAGGGCATGCAAACTCCTTATCTAGTTTGGTTAAAGTATCTGCATAAGAATTGTCACCTCGGGGAATTATGTACATCACATTGAGAATCTGTTCCAACAACTTCATTGTGTAGCGACGGTACTGTTCTAGTCTGGGCTTCAGAATCTTATACTGTCCGACTACCTGTGAATGACAAATTATGAATTTTCATAGATGACGGGGTATGTTATTTCCATTAAAATTGCTAACTCTAATTTCGTTATTCGGGCTTCGTATTCTGCCTCATTATTTTTACAAGGTTCTATCAGGTGGTAAGAGTATCTTAACATCCCTCGATCGGGTGTAAAAAGATTAGGCCGATTCCTGCTCTGTCAGGGATTACTGTCTGTGAATTTATATCTCTTCGAGCTGACGAAGCTCCGTCGAAGTATATTTCCCAATGTTGAGCATTGAGATGTAGTATGTCCATTACTTGTTCGTCAGGCAAGTCGTCATTGAGGGGAGAGTCAACTGACAATGGATGTGCTGCGAGGATGTCTGCTTAAATTTGTCCCTTGACTACACAAAAAGGTATAAAAGTTATATCGAATTGTAATAATATCATCATCTCGTCAATCTACCAGAAAGGGACGGTCTGGTCATTGCATATTGCAACAGATTAACTTTCGAGATGCCAGTGTTATCGATAATTCAAGTGTTATCGATAATTTTGTGGTCGTCATTAGTTCACCGATCGTCATTGATAATGTTATCTATCTGAGTGTTCTTTCTCCTTTTTGATTGAAGCCTCTTAATATCATCTTGTCAGTTGAAAGCTTACGGGTGTTAATGTCCAAGTAGGCTAACATTCGTAGATTCATTAAGTTAATTGATGCTCCTGGATCAACTGACACCCTAGAGAGTGTGAGTTTGTCGATGCTCACAGAAATGTAGAGGGATTTGTTGTGGTCGGCTGTCCCGAGCAACGAGTCATCATCTGTAAAAGTAACACCAGACTATTTCTTTAACGAACAAACCTCGTTCACAGAGCTGCTAGCCAACTGAGCTAAGCAAATCTCTGGGTCGAGCAAAGCCCTAACCAGAACTTCTCTCATCTCCTTTGAAATGATCAGAGCATCGTAAATGCTTAGTTTGGCTGACAACTTCCGAAGATGAGCTAGAACATTATATTTCACTCTGTTATTCTAGCCTTCGGATTCTGAACATGTGTCTCTTTCATCGGTGAAGCTGGCTCTTCATGAGCAGGTATTTGTTTTTCTTTCGTAGCTAGACCCAACAGGTTTTTGTTTTTCTTTCACAACTGGACCCATTATTGGTGGTAACACCTTTCCTCTACTCAAATATACCTATGTTATTTCTTCCATCACTTGGGTTGGGCCTGGAGGTTTCTTTTCTGGGGTGTTGGTTGGCTCTTCTGGCGTTGTGTTTGAAATCTGATAACTCTAACTCAATCGCAACTGGCAATCCTTGGAACTCAAAAACGGATGCTTCGCTATCTGAGTTGTCATACCGTATCGTAAATGTCTTCTTTAGCCATGTTAATAAGTTCATTAGGATTTGGTATAATTTGAGGATCATCGAGAGAATCAAAATTAGTATTAGATCGGTTGTTAGTTACGTAACTATAAATAGTAAGAACGTAGTCAAAATTAAAATTCTTTGCATTACGTGACCCCAGAGGGACAGAAATAATCAGACAAAGTGAATGATTTGAGGGATTTCTCTCCTAAATTCGAAACAACCAATCGTGAAAAAACATCCTCTACTCTACTCTTCGCGCTAACAATCTCTACCCTCTTGAAATTTTTTTTCTTTTTCTCTTGCGGAGGTGACTTCTCCGGTGTGCTCGACGGCGCTGGCCTGGTAGGTTGTAGGCTCTAGACGAAGGCTTGTGCTGAGGCTGCCTGAATTTGATCCAGGATTTTCTTAGAGGATCTAGTCTAGATCATGCTCCATCCAGCTTCTGTTACATAGGGGTCGATCAAAACTATGGGCCCAGCCGAAATCACATTGTCCGAACCTTTTTTCAAGTTCTTTCAGATATTTATTCGGAATTCTGATATTCTCGTTCCCATAGTTTCTCTCGAGCCATCCTTTGAAACTAAAACAATTTTCTATTGTGTGCCCGAGCAATCTGTGGTATGGGCAGTATGTGGGGGGATCCGTCTTGCCAACTTCGTCTGGTTTCTTTGGCTCTGGCAAAATGAACTCGGACTTCTTAATCAAATTTCTGAACATCTTTCCCACTGCCTCATCTTTGAAGGAGTAGACTGTTCTGTCAGTCAGCCATGGAAGGACCTTGCCCTCTGTCTGTGCGGTAAGTTTCTTGTTGGTACTGCTGGTTGTGTTGTTGACCAAACTGCTGGGTGGTTTGTGGATGTTGGTCCGTTTGCCGAGGTTGTTATACTTGAATCTGCATTGGCTGCTTGCCTTTGTCGACTACTGCTACCGTCCCAGATCTCTTTTCGAATGTCTTTGCTGGCTTCAGTTTGTCAACTTTTTCCAGAAATCCGAGTTGCATAGCCTCCTCTTGTAGGCTTGCAGCTTTACTGAGCAGCTTTTCAAATGTTTTGATTATAAATCTGCATTGGCTGCTTGCCTTTGTCAACTACTGCTACCGTCCCAGATCTCTTTTTGAATGTCTTTGCTGGCTTCGGTTTGTTAACTTTTTCCAGAAATCCGAGTTGCATAGCCTCCTCTTGTAGGCTTGCAGCTTTACTGAGCAGCTTTTCAAATATTTTGATTGTAAATCCTTTGAGTAGGAAAGCTCTCGGACCATGAATGCTCTTGAATAAGCTCTCAATTGCATACTACTCCTGCAATTGTGGATTGCACTTCATACTTAGATTCCTCCACCGCAGAATGTATTCCACTAGAGTCTCTGTCTGCTTTTGTTGCTCCACCACGAGATCACCGACGGTGATATGGTGCTGAGATCCAGCGAATCTCTTGACAAACATGTTCTCTAGCTCTGTGAATGTCTTTATTGACCCATTAAACTGTTCTGCATACCAATCAAAAGCGACCCCTGAGAGATAGCTCACAAACTGGCGGAATAATACTGCTTCGCTACCCCAGCGTTGCAGCAACTTGCTCGGAAGTGTGCAACATGCTAACTGGGGTTTCCTGTTCCATAAAATGTTTTGAATGTAGGTGGTACAAAGCCCTTTGGGTACGACACTGCATCGAATTCCTCTGGATATTGTCTATCCTTTGGAATAAATGCTCCTCCCTTGGATTGTGCCAAAGCTTCCATGACTTGTTATTCAACCATTTGTTTGATATCCTTTTCCGACATTGTGTTCTGGGTTTACTTTTTATTTCATATGCAATATGAATGATTTATGGTTGATTTACTTTTAGAGAGACTGCTTTCAGGGATTGAGGTCGACTCTAAAGTGTGGTTATAACGGTCATCATCTCATCCATTCTTTTCTCCATCCGGATGATATGTTCATCCCTTTGTCGGATGACCCTCTGTAGCTCATCATCGGCGTTCTCCTCGATGGGCGAAGGAGTTCATCTCTTTGTCGAATGGCCCTCTGTAGCTCATCATCGGTGTTCTCCTCGGTGGGCGAAGGAGCATCGCGCGACAACGCAGAGGCTTTAGTCTCAACCGCTAGGATTTCTGCGAAATCTTCATCAATATGATCTGACAAATCGCATTCTTCACCTATGATGTTCTTTTATTCTTACACAAATAAATCCATATAGCATCTGTAATGTTGAGTTTTTCTTACACACATATCACTCGATCCATATATATTTGAATATGTAGCACCTAGATTTTGCTTTTTACATTCATATCACATAATCCTTATGTATGCAAATATCTAACACCTCGGTTTTCTCTTACATACACACCATATTAACTATGCATGAAAACATATATCTTATTGTTTAAAAATCCAATTGTGGTCTCTCTTATGTAATGTGAAAAAATTGAGCGTTACGAATATATGAAGTGAGTTTTAGGTGTTAAATATGTGAATACATAAAGTATATATATATATGAGGGTTTTTGTTTATTTTGGAAATTTGAAATCTTGTATGGTGTTGATTCAAAGCTTTGTAATCATGGTAGCGAATTGATATTCATGTCTAATTCCTAAACTTTATATTCCTTCACCTTTATGCTGATTTGTTGTATACACTTGAAGTTGACGTTATATACCAAACTTTGTGGTAGCTTGTGCTTTCATGTAGGTGTTTCAACAAGTGTATGTACTTATATGAAAGTATATGAGGATCAAGCGGTATCCATGAGAATCTTGAGCTTGAATTAATGTTGATTTTGAATAGTTTAAAGAATGTTTATTTTGGACTGCACATATACTATCTCGAGAGGCTTTAAGGTGCTGATTTGGGGAGTCAAGGGTGCTGTTTGGAACTCCATAGGTGTTGAAAAGTGTTGTTTGAGGTGAAGAACTGTTGTAAGTTGTTGTACATTGCTGTTTAAGTGTTGTTTGAGTTGTAGAAGTGTTGTAAAGCTGATTTCCATTACTGTATAAGTGTTGTTTGAGTTGAAGAAGTGTCGCAAGTTGTTGTCCATTGCTGTATAACTATTGTTTGAGGTGTAGAAGTGCTGTAAGCTGCTGTTCATTGTTCAATAAGTGTTGTTTGAGGTGTACAAGTGCTGTAAAATGCTCTCCATTGTTGTATAAATGCTGTGAGAGCTGTAGGAAAACTGTAGAAATGTTGTTTGAAGTTTAAAAGTGTCGTGAGAGCTGTAGGAAAGCTGTAGAAGCGCTGTTGCAAGTTTAAAAGTGCCGTGAGAACTGCAGGAAACCTGTACAAGTGTTGTTTGAAGTTTAAAAGTGATGTGAGAGTTGTAGGAGAGATGTAGAAGTGTTGTTTGAAGTTTAGAATTGTTGTGAGTCGTTTGGGGGCTTTTAATTGTTGTAGGTGGCTGTTTGGAAGCCTTTAATCGTCGTAGGTTGCTATTTGGAGTTGGTAATTGCGGTAGGAAGCTCTAAATTTGTTGTTTGGATTTATTGACCTTTGTTTGAAATTATTGAGTGTTGTTTGGAGTTGTCGAGTGTCGTAGGGTGCTTTATAAATGTTAGTTTGGGTTTGTTTTGTGCTGTTTTTGAAGCTACCTTACATATCGATTTGGGCTGGATTTGCACTGATTTTTTGAGGGGTTTATGTAGCCTTTAAGCATTGATTTAAGCACAGTTTAGAGTTGGATTTAAGAAGCCCTTGTGCCCGCTGTTTTGGGTTTCACTTGACTATTATTTAAATACATTTACTTGCTTTTTTCCACTTTTTTGGGCTTGTTTTGCGTTGTTTTTGAAGCTACCGTACGTATCGATTTGGGCTAGATTTGCACTGATTTTTAGAGAGGTTTATGTAGCCTTTAAGCATTGATTTAAGCACGGTTTAGAGTTGGATTTAAGAAGCCCTTTTGCCCACTGTTTTGGGTTTCACTTGATTATTATTTAAACACATTTACTTGCTTTTTTCCCCTTTGGCTTTACTAGTTTTGAAAGTGGGTCGGTCTCCTCTTTTCTCTTGTGTTATTTTTCTTGTTAAAATGGTTAAGTCAGAAATGAGAATTTCTGATTTAATTATTTGGAAAACACTTAAAAATATTTGAAGATTAGTTGGAAAACACTTAATTGAGGGCAAAACACCTTAGATCACTTCAAGCTTAGGTTAGAAGCGCACTTCCTAGATTTTAAAGACACACCCTAAGTGAGAGTTCATTTACCTAATTTTCAAATGAATAATGAAACTAAACACTTGATCTTAATTCACCAATTAATTAAAACACTAAACATAATGATACACCAAGATGTGACACATTTCTTCTGTAATTAAATCAACTACTGAAATTCCCGCAATGACTTAACCTATAGTGAAACCCATTGCACTGGGATTTGAGCTTGAACATTACACTCAAATCTTCCTGGCATTTGGAGACATTTCTTAATGTCAGGTATGAATCACCGGACTACAATAAGTCTAGAGTATAGGTGGCAAGGACGATGACGACATTGCTTATGTGTGCTTAAACGAGGGATATGAAATGCGATTATTAGAATAATATCTCTTATCTCAAAGATTTTCAATGAGGGAAGAGGAAAGAACCGATGATACTATTCGCTGACTCTTGGTGGATTATTGCCCTCGACGCTTTTAGGTTGCCAGTAGTCCTAGCTCGTTTAGAGTTACTAGTCTGTGGATTATAATACTTTACAAAATATTTACAAAATAAAACAATCTCTTCTGCATGTTAAAAAGAAATCTGCTTAAAAAAATTTAAACTTTTGCACGAAAATCAAAGAATTTTTTTATGAAAACTTATAAAATTCATAATTAGTCATTTGGATCTAGGTTAAGAACTGTCTTTCATAGATTCTCGGGTTGGTAGCTCTTATTCAAGGCGGGAAGCACATAGTCCAGCTCTGAGCCCCCACCTTTATCAATATCTTACACTCAGTCCTGGTCTTCCATATGTGACTGTAAATTTTTTTTTACTTGTATTTTTCTATGACTCGTTTTCCGACTTTCTCATACTGGATGTTTCCGTTTATTTTCTGCAATTTATTTAAATTTTCTTCAAATATATTTTGTTTTATGATGTTAGTCATGCAGCGGTAGCAGAGACTCATGTACACATTTATTTTTATGCAATACAATTTTATTTATTTACTTTACAACACTTTTTTTTACTGCATTTATTTAATTTTGATGCAAAACATATACCAAAACTGAAAATTACAAAATAATTTTCAAAATTAAACAACAGTTTCAAAGAAAAATAAAAACAACGAAGCAAAACAAATTCTTTTGAATTTGTGGGAGTTTCTCGAATGCGGTAACCCACGGTTGCTAACGAGATCTTTCCAGTTTAAATGAGTTTAATAATTTGTTTAGATTAATTAAATTCAAAAGAAAATAGTGATACAACAAAGAGAGAACCGTGTTATCATAATTGGTATCGCTCTAATCAACTTTAACCCCCACATAATGCTTGAATAATAACAAAAATTGTCACTTAAACACACCTGGTAAAATCTTTTGAACTTTAAACCCTATGACTGCTATTTTGATGAAGAACTTAGAGCTAACCCCGTGGGCAGCATGATGAGGATGTACTGAAGAATAACTTCGAGAGAGCAAGCGGATCTACAACAACCTTTCCTTAGAATTAAATAACAAGTCATAGGAATTCGAGGTAGCCCGTTTAGCACAGCATAAATCCTCACCTTATCTTTAGGTATTTGCACAGTCATGTTGTATAATTTAAGCTCTAACTCATTATAGGTTCTGATGTTGTCATTCGTTACGACATAAACCCTCAGACCATTTGTATGATTGTATCATGCAAATATAAGTCCTAATTAACAATAATTGGCAAGATGAAACACTCAAATAACATCATTTCCAAAACGCAACCACCTAGTAGGATAGTTTGGGAAGTCACTGAGGGTTCTCCTCAGGATCTGTGACGTCCCATACTTTTTCCTTCTTTTGGACTCCCGAAAATAATTGTTCCTATTTGAGTCACTCCCACTTGTTTTTCCATGTTCTACCGTGAAAATCTAAACTTTGAATTCTTAAGTGACTCCCATTATTTAAGATGTAATTAACTATAGGGGTTTGCCTCTATAGAGAACTTGAAACTCAGGTAAGATAAACTCTACTTAATCTTTAAATTATGTAGGAGAACTTGTTGGTCACACATAAAATGCTCGCAGGCCAAACAGATGTCACAAATCTCTTAGTTTGCAGGATTATGTTCATCGCCGAGGTATACACTTATCTTTCGGGAAGATGTAATATTCGCAGTATCAAACACAATTATGCAAACTATTAAACTAATGAGATCCATTTGGTCTCATTTTTCGAAAAGTAAAACATACTAACTTCAAAACCAAAATTATATCTCTTATATTAAATTAAAAAGCCAAAATTATTTTCAAAATAAAAAAGTTGACCGACAGAAATTTTTGCATAATTTTAGTTAAGTCTTTGCTACGACTCTTTTTTTTAATAGGGTCAATACTTCTCAATCTACTTTTAATAAAACGCTTCGACGCAATTTGTACTATGAAATTCATTGTTATATACTTTTATTTTTCAATTTAAAGCCTTTCACAATTTTGTGAACTCAATGCAAAACACTACCTTTTTAATATACCATTTCTAGATAATAATGATACCATCAAAATTTCTAAATGTCAAATGTCCAATGATGCTATTATTACTTGGTTCAATAGTTATGAACCTTTTGAATGACCTAAGTTAAATGTGTCATGACTCAATAAAGATGACATGAGACTTTATTCTACTTATTTTTGGGAAAGTAATATGTCTAGTATTTGCATTCTTTACATTGAGATTTTCTGTCCTTAAAAGTAACCATGTTCATTGTAGTTGCACAAATTATCTCCTAAAATATTATTAGGAAAGAACTCCATCATTGATATATTTATTTCAAATAGCTATGATATAGTTAAGTATTCAAAATGACAAGCTTCAAAAATAATATTCTTACTTGGTTGCTATATAACCTTAAACTTTCCATTATCACAAAGATAATGTTTTAATATTCTATAAAATAAATATGAGATTTTTTTTATTCGACATACTTTCAAGAAAATAATCCCTCTCATATCTGCACTCTATTTTGATATATTTTATTTTTCGATGAAATATGCAAATCCAAAAAAATTATAGCATTTTGCCCAAAAATAGGATAAGTCCTTCAATATTGTCCATTATTGATCCAACACTCTAACGTAGGCTGAACAAAGTGTTTTTTTTTTCTTGGTCAACAAAATTCTCTCCAGCTTTTATCCTTCAAACTCCATAGCTACTAATATTTTGATTGCCTTCTTTTGGGTTCGAGTCACATGCTATTTTCCTTGTATTTGTGTACTCGACTAAGTTTAAAATTGCACAATTAGATATTGAAGCAGTTTTCATCTGTGCACGAGGTGTAAGCATTGGGTCTTTTTAAGTGGTAAGCCTCGTAATCATTAAATTGTGTAAAACAAGAATTATTATGTTAAATTTAAATTATGTAATAAGAAGTAACATTTTTACATTCTAACATATTAATAGGTTAAGATGTAATATATTAACATGCTTATATGGTAAAAAAAATAAAGTTTTCAATTAAGAAGTAATTTTTAAACATGTAAATTTTAAATCATAAAATAAGAATGATTATATAAAGATCAAAATATGACATAATAACTTAATAATTCAAAATAAATTTGATATAATTAATCTCTCTCATGCTTCTACTATCACACATCAAAATAAAAACATAACATGAAGCTAAGTATAGAATTTTTAAATTTAAAAGTCTCCATCAGTTTTATTACTCGACGAGCTGTCATTAGAATCATCAGCCCAACAATTTATATTTTTTCTCTTTTGTACACCATTGCATTAGTCGACCCCACGTAGTGGGATTAAGACTTTGTTGTTGTTGTTATTGTACACCATTGAATTTATGTTCTCTCATTCCTCATTTTAAATTTCAATTATCTTTCTCTTATTTAATTAATAATAATTTATAAAAATATATTTTAAATTTTAAAATAATGACTATGATAATAAAATCAGTTTTATTCCCAGTTGTGTATTACATGGGTAAGGAATATTTATTAGAGTGATTTTATTTATATTTATTTAAAGAAATCTATAGGTCTAATTACGTATGCCTCATCAGAATTTAGACGAGGTGCTCTTTGAGGTGGGCTTCACATTATGTGAGGCGCAAGCCTCTTGTAGGGTTGTCAAAAAAGCTTGTTGTTCGCGAACAACTCATGTTCAACTTGTTAAGTAGGCTCGTGCTAGATTCATTCGTTAAGGTAGCGAGCCAAACATGAACAATATTTTTTAGCTCGATTTATAAATGAGTCGAACATGAACAAATATTTGTTCGTTTGCGTTTAGTTTCTTTTGGCTCGAAATAATTAAGTTCTTAAGTAATAATATTTATTTATATCCTTTTATATTAATTTTTAATATTGCATTTAAAAAAAATGTGATATAATATATTTGGGTGGTATAAATGTAAAAAATAATGTTTGTGTTAGATATGTGAATATATAGGAATTGGCGGGTATATATTTAAATATCCAAAAAATCTGGAGAAAGAGCAATCTAATGGTCTGTGAGCCATTCGTGAGTCATGGATATTAGTTTTTTTTTTTTTCTAAGTTTTTCTGTTATATTTGTATGGTACCACATCAAAGGTGAATTTTGCTTATAGCATTTTAAGTCGTATAGCCCACGCCCACGTGGGAATTCTAGTTGTTGAGCTCAAATTCAAACCGAACTTGAGCCAGTTTGAGCAAACAAATTTGGATCGAGTTGAGTATGCATATGTTATTCATGAGTTATTTACACAATCTCATTTGAAACCAAAAAAAAAAAAAACAAAAAAACAAAAAAAAATTGAGCGAGTCAAATGTGTACAAGCTCTGGGCTCGCTCAAGCTTAGTTTGTTTTCATCACTTGCCTCATACGCGCCCATAAAGGAGCATGTCTCGTTGCAAATTTCTTAACAAGCCGCTAAACCATGCTCTTGACCAGTTAAAACGCTAGTGTAGGATACCTTATAACTTTTTTTGCTTTTGTATTCACCTTGTATGCTTATACGTACATGCACTTGCTTTGTGTAAAGAGTATTCATGACTTATTTTGTAACAAACCTATTATCTATTCACAGGCTTACTAAGACTCATAACTACTTCGTAACTTTTTATTCCTCATTAATTTTTTCATATCTCAATTCAAGGAAGATAATTGGCTGATATATTGAAGCTCATGGAATCTATTACTTGTATGGATGCCCCTTTTTTGCTTTCACAAAAGATATAAAACTTATGATCGTCTTGTTTGATACTTATGTGCTTTGGATGAAGTCATTTTCATTTAGACCGCACCTTTTTTTTTATTTCTTTATTTGAGGTAACTTCACTACTGATTCCTCTTTTTGCAAGAACGCTCACTTGCCTCCTTGCCTCTATTGTTTTCTTTGCACAACCTCACTCACCTCTTAAAGCATAACCTTTTAAATTTTGACAAGCTATTTAAGTACCATTTACCCATCGCTCTTTGAAAAGGTTTTCAACAATATATTGCTTATCCCATTCATTCGTATGTGCCATTAAATCAATTATTTTTTCCTCTGTACATTTTCATAGTCTTTACCATATTTCTCTATTTCAAGGACTTATCAAAAGCCAACAGTCATATATTAAAATGAGAGCTCTGCCTAGTCAACATGGATGATGTTTAGTTGATTTAAAGGGTTGATTGCCAAAATGTTAACATATCTTGATGGGATAAATTATTTTAACATGTTTCCCCTTGTTGCTTGATTTAATTCCATACAAAGTCCTTTATCTATGGCCATCAATCAAGGTTGTTATTTGTCATAAATGGATGTGAGTAGCGTTTTCCTTATGGTGATTTAAATAAGATTGTTTATATGAAGCAACCACTTTGTTGAGCTCTTCAGGGGGAAATCACGTAGATTTACTTGAGAATGTCATTTATGGGCTTAAATTCGTACATTGTTGGTTTGAAAATATTTGTAAAGTTATTGCCACCTTCGCAGTAGACATCCTCAAGCTTAATCGTATTGGTTGTTTATGTTGTTGATATTTTATCAAGAATGACAAAAAAGAATTTTCTTTAAGATAAATCAATTGAAAAGTTTTGATTGAATCGAAGTTGCTTAAATGGGAGCTCTCACTTTTAGAGGAAGAAGCTACAAATATTTTTGAAGAAATTACCATCTTGGATATTCATATCATTTCAAATAGAGAGAAATTCTTTGATGATCTATTTTGAAATCAAATATCGGTAGGAAAGTTGATTTATCCAACTGTAAGTAGGTTTGATATTTCACATATTGTCATAGCTGCAAGTTAGCATATATTAACTCCAAAATAGATGCATTGAGAGCATGTGTGGAACTGGGTTATATATAAATTGGAAAATTTATAAAATTTTCTTATGTAATTTAGTTAATCTAGTAATTATACCCCCCTTGATATATTTTACTTAAAAAGAATTAGACATTTGGTGACTTTGCCCAGCCTAGAAAATAATTTTGGTTACGCCATTGATTGAGAGCTTAGTTTTTGCAGGAAAGTTAAGTCTCACAGAAGAAATGTTATCATAGACTATACTAGATCTGTTGTCTAAGAAGTTTGCCACTAAGTTCATTATTGCATTGTAAAAGATTGATATTTTATAGAAGTTTTGGGACCTCATTCTTTCTCTTGATTACATGGCAAGTTGGAATTGCCTGATAATACTCAAGCTTGAGGGGATATTAAGTATATTGATTTTTTTTATATTAAGTGACTAGATGATGCTCTATTTACATAATCATCTCCTTAAGAATAAACTAACTACAGTCCTGCCATTTTTCTTATAAGGTTTTACCACTGATTAATTACAGGTGCTCCAAACTAATTCTCAATTTAAATTATTGCTAAAAGGAAAGAAAGAACCGTGGTCAATTTCTAAACAGCGAAGATTGTCAATTCTTTCTGTTACATATTTTGAGCGTCATGTGCTCTGGAAGGTTTTCATGATTCTTCGGCATTGATCCTGTCGGAGGGAATTATCATTATTAGGGGGACATATACATGCATACTACCCAATTCCTATAAATTTACATATCTAACACCTAAACTCTACTTTTTACATTTATACCACCCAAATTTTCATATCATATAAAAAATATAACTATTTTAATTTTTAAAAGTGAAATACACATTTTCATGCATAGGTAAGGTCGCATATACCTAAAATTAAAGTTTAGGTCTCAGATATGTAAACACATAAGAATTAAATTGTATGTGTGCAAATCTTCCCATTATTTAATGAATTCATTTGAACTTTGTTTTACTTCCAACACTATCTGAATTACAAACTAAAGCAAAAATCCGCATCCTTGACTCTCAGATCTAGAGTGGAAACTCATATATGTTGGCTCTGCAGAGGATGAGAAATATGACCAGCTTCTCGAGAGTGTGCTTGTCGGTCCCGTCAATGTGGGGAACTACCGGTTCGTCTTTCAGGCAATTTCTTACAAAACTAAAACCTTCTAAAATTGGGAAATTTACATATGTATCACAGAATTCTTATGTACTTACATAACTCACACCTAAACTTTCTTGTTTACATAAATAGCACTTTGTGCTCCAAAGCTAGGCATGAAAGTATGCATTTCACTTTTAAAAAATAGTATTTGTGTGTTTATATGTGATATTAAAGATTTGTGTGCTTTGTAATTATGAAAGTTTAGGTGTGAGATATGAAAATACATAAGAATTGGGTGCTTCAATTTTATCTGGAGGCTGTGACCATTTTCTTATTCTGCATTCCAGGCAGATCCGCCAGACCCTTCAAAGATCCGCGAAGAGGACATTCTTGGCGTGACAGTGCTGCTTCTGACCTGCTCCTTTGTTGGCCAGGAATTCATAAGAGTAGGATACTATGTAAACAACGATTATGATGACGAGCAACTGAGGGAAGAACCTCCCACCAAGGTTTTGATTGATCGAGTTCAACGGAACATATTGGCTGACAAACCCCGCGTCACTAAATTCCCGATCAATTTCCATCCCGACAGCAATGAAAATGGAGTCCAGCCTGCTGTAAATCCTTCGCCTGAAGCTATCAATGGCGATGAACTGGAGAATGAACCCGAGCTGGAAATGAGGATGAAGTTAGAGGCAGGAGTTCTGCCTGGGGTGCATCTTTCACTTGATGCTGACAATGGTGATGGGTACGAGACTCATCCTGTACCAGATGCGAAGAAGATAGAAGTGTAAGAACATAGCATGAATGCGAGTTTCTGTGGAAATGTGAGCCTCTTCAATTGGTGAGTTAGTTTTCTGGTGGTCTGATCAAGCTTAACTTTAACTTCTGTTTTCATAAAATAGGCAGGTTTTCTGTAAATTGAGCTTATGAAAGGAAGCTTAAAGGGGCCATTTAGGCTTATTTTTTAACTAATTGATAACTCTTTTTTATTGGGGAGAGAGTTATTGAAGGAAAATGTGAAAATGTTCCAAAAAAACACTTGGGATTTAAGTTTTGTTTTATACTTTTAGTGATATTAATCTAGTTGGATGAATTTCTTGATTGATAAAGAATAGTTTTCTTTGTTGCCGGGCATGGTTTTCTTTGTTTATGATTGTAAAGGCTATATTTAACATGTAGCCATTGAATGATATGATGGGATATTTAAACTAAAGGGTTATCTATGTTCTTATGTATTTACATATCTAACTTCTAATTTTTTATATTTATATTTGGAACACTTTGGTGTTATAAACTGAAATTGTGTACCATACTTTTGAAAAGTTAGCAGTAGTGATATTTTTATGTGATGTTTAAAATTTATGTTATGCATGTAAATATGAAGTATAGGTGTTAGCTATATAAAAAGGAAAGGATGTTTAAAATTTATGTTCTACATGTAAATATGGAAGTATAAGTGTTAGATATATAAAAAGGAAAGGGTCAAAACACTGTGATGGTTGGTGAGGGTTATCTAGTCTTAAAGTTTAAAATATGATTAATTTATTTCTTAGGGTCTGATTGGGGCAGCTCTAATTTATTAAAAAATAGCCGTGAAGTTGTTGAAAAAGAATCTGATATTGTTGTTATTATTATTATTTTTTTTTTTGAAAAAGTCTAACTGTAGTTAGAAGCTGCCACTACACCTGGTTAGAACCTAACCGGGTGAGAAAATGTAGCTTTTCGTGATAGTTTTTTTAAAAGATATCAAAAGGTAGTTTACTCGAACATACAAAATTATGGTGCGGTGTTGCATCGTCATTGATTACTATCCCAAACAGACCCTTAATTTTGGCTGAAATAGTTCGCATGAAGGATTATTATAGTCGCAAGGAACATTTTAGTCCCAATTTAAATAGTACGGAGATTTATCTGTTTTTTTTAGACGTTTTGGGAATAAACGGTCCCATATAAATAGTTAGGAATTATTTTGATATTTTGCTCGTTATGTAAATGCATAATGAATGTGTGGTATATATGCAAGGGCCCTTGAACCATATTACTTTAGGAAAGCTTACCAGCTACTAAAGCACAGCTTAGAATGAAGTCTATTTTAATTTGCTAGTTGGGTGTTTAAATTTCTAATTAAACTTTCTTAAGCAGTTCTTATATTTGTTGTGTTTAAAAATTTGGAGCGATTATTCTGTGCGGACATCTGCCACAAATTTGCGTCAGGTGTCCAATCTAGGTCATTGAAATACACTTTTTTGTTTTTGTTATTAAAATGGGACCCACTCAAATTTTTTTGACGGTCCAGCTTGGTGCAAATTTGCGTCAGGTATC
This sequence comes from Phalaenopsis equestris, assembly GCF_001263595.1. Classification (NCBI taxonomy): domain Eukaryota; kingdom Viridiplantae; phylum Streptophyta; class Magnoliopsida; order Asparagales; family Orchidaceae; genus Phalaenopsis; species Phalaenopsis equestris. The sequence goes on along the minus strand of NW_018165766.1, from coordinate 180,130 downwards.
CTCATGCAATAATTTTTCATGAATATGTGACTAAATTTGTATTAAAAAAAAAATAGGTTTGAAGTTTTCATGGTCATTGGTTGAATGGTAGGGCTGTTAAAATGACTTTTTGTTCGCGAACAGCTCGTGTTTGGCTTGTTCACTAAGTTAACGAGTCGAACACAAACAACACGAACAAATATTTATTCGTTCGTGTTCGGCTTGTTTTGGCTCGAAATACTATTAATTAATTATATATATATTTTTGATGAGTAGTATTTTTTTAAATTTAATTGACTACAAGGCTACAAAGATTTATAATTGATTAAAAGAATTAATGAAAAAAATAGAATAAAAATTATTAAATTAGATTCAAATGATGTTTTAAATCTTGTCCCAATTATTAACATCTTATGACTACGTGATTAGGGTTGTCAAAATGACTCTTTCTTTGTGAACAACTTGTATTCGCTTGCTAAGCAAACGAGCCGAACACGAACATACTTTTTGAGCTCAAAATATAAAAGAGCCGAACACGAGCTGGGTCTGGGCTCGCTCGTGTTCGACTCGTTTACACTCCTATTGAATGTTGTTAAAGGTGAATATTATATGCAATTATGGGGTTTTTACTCTACGGGTGCAAATTTGGCTGGGCTAAATTGGTAAAATTGGAGTTTGAATTTAAATACCTTTTTTATCGTTTCACCATAGTTGAAACTTGAGATTTGAATTATTTGAAAATTTAATTAAAAATGAATTTATTTTTTTAATTTTGTTTTGGATGACTTTTATAGCAATTAAACTCTAATTAAATACGATTAACTTACAACTATAAAATTTTCTTTTGTTTGTAGACGTTCATAATCTATGCGGATTGCCAGCAATGACATATGATTAACGACAAAACTATCAATATATTGATTTGTTTAAATATATATTTTTTATAAATATGTAGATTTTAATTATATTAAGTTTCAAGTATCCTACTAGAATAGTTGAGGATCAATCCATCACATAAATTTTACATATTTCAGAATAAAAATATAATGATATAATAGAGCACATATAATGATGTACATAAAATCAAATGAATATAATGATTTTATATGATTTGACTTGGAGCTTATATTCACATCGAGGATTAATGCACAACTTAGACCAAATTAATCTTTATTGGCTTTTAGATGATTTATTTGCTGCTCAAAAGGTAGAAAAATAAAATAAAATTCAACTTAAAAATGTTCATAATGAATAGGAGGAAATGCGGAATCTTTTGTAGTTTTTTATTTGCTTCTGTTGAGAAAAAGAGAATCTTTATGTCTCTGTGCTAATGTGTTTTATATCGCATTTCGTCAGTAAGATTATGTAGGAAGATTTACATAAAAACCACTCAATCTCTATGTAGGTCGTGACAGTGATAGTAAAAGTAATAATTTTGTGTCTTAGCGTTGAAAAAAAATCTAGGACACAAAGATAAAAGAGGAGTAGGAGGAGACATCTCAATTTTTATGTGGGAAACCCTAGAAAATGAAAATAACCACGTAGTCTGGCGCAGTTGAAATAATCTATTATGAATTTGTGAGTACATTGGTCCACTGTTATCAAGAAATAGGGAAAATGAAGCTACAATGTTGAGATATAGTGTTAGTTCAGCAATATGTGTTATAACATGTTGCTAAGGCCATAGTCGATGACTATGAAGGCTTTAGCCCGCCATAAATGTTGTAAATAGTGGTTGTAGCACAAATTTATATTAGAGGTTGTAGTTAAATGACGTGGTTGTAGTTGAATTTGTAGGCCCTAGATGGTTGCTTCGGGAGCTTTGGTTGGCTACAGAGGTCGTCGTACGGACTTGCAAGAGTTGGAGTTGCAAGAGCTGTGAGCCACATAGGCTACAACTAGTTGTGTAGGTCATAGTGGCAAATGATAGTGATGTCCATAGAGGCCAGAGTTGGAAGCCGCATGGCTAGGGACCAAATAGGTCGTAGTTGGTCATATAGGTCATAGTGGTTAGTTGTGATGATATTCATAGGTCGCAGGGGTTAGAGTTAAGAGTTGCATAAGATGTGAGCCACATAAGTTATATTTGTTCACGTAGACCATAGTAGTAAATTGTGATGACGTTCGTAGGCTACAGGTGTCGGAGTTATGAGCTGCTTGAGTTATGAGCAATGTATGTCTCAGTTGGTCATGTAGACAACAGTGATGAGTTGCAATAACATAAGTAGACCACAAAAGTAGGAGTTATGAGTTGCACGAGCCGTGAGCCATGTAGGTTCTAGTTAGTCATGTTGGATGTAGTGATGAGTTGTGATGACATCCGTATGCTGCAAGGGCTAAAACCAAGAGCTGCATGAGCTGTGAGCCATGTAGGCCGTAAATTGTCACATACGTCGTAATTGTAAGTTGAGATTATGTTCGTAGGCTATTGAGGCCAAAGTAAGAAGCTGAAATAACTTTCGTAGCCCATAGACGGTGGATTTAGGAGCCGCATGAGTAGTGAGCCATATAGGTCGTAGTGGTGAGTTGCGAGGATGTTCGTAGCCTATAAAGGTTGGAGTCGGGAGCTACAAAAAATTGTGAGTCATGTAGGTTGTAGTAGTGAGTTGTGATGATGTTTGCAGGCTGCAAAGGCAGGAGCCTGAAACTGCATGAGCTAGGAGCCACGTAGGTTGCAGTTGGTCATGTAGGTTGTAATGGTGAGCTCCGATGACATCCGTAGGCCATAAGGCTAGAGTTAGAAGCTGCATGAACTATGAGACACATATGTTGTAGTTGGTCACATATTCCGTAATGGTGAGTCAGGATGACATTCTTAGGACATCGAGTTAGAGTTGAAAGCCATAATAATGTTTATAGGTCGTAGAGGCTGTATTTAGGAGCTGCATTAGCTATGAGTCGTGTAGGTCTTCATGATGAGTTATGATGATTTCTATAGGATTAAAGGGCTGAAGTTGAAATGTGCATAGTTGTGGACCATGTAGGTTGTAGTTGGTTATGTAGGCTATAGTAGTGAGCTATGATGACAAATGTATGCCACAGAGGTCTAGGTTGGGAGATGTAAGAATTCTAGAACACATATATCATTGTTTCTCATGTGGGTGATTGTGGTGAGTTGTAATGATGTTTGTAGGTTGTAGAGTCTAAAGTTAGGAGAACCGTTAGTTACATATACTTATATATGTAAATTTATATAGTTCAATTTATAGCTGGTTGTTTTCACTTGTGTGAGGTCATTGACTTAAATCCCTTGGCCTTCCAAAAATTATATTATTTTTGCCGCCAGAGTCAACAACATTGGAGCCTAAGGCCAAGGCAAGGCAGTCATTAGAGGTCAAGGTCAAGGTGGCAGTGACAGTTGATGGTAGAGATGACTGGTGGTTGGTCGGAGTCCGAGACATAAACGGTGCCTGTAGTGCTGACCGGTATCCAAAGGCAATGGACATGCACAATGGGCTCCTATGTTAGTGATCCAGGGATATAGAATCGAACGACGGGAGGATTGAGCAATCTGGTGGATGGCGAAGGACCACATTAGTGATCTGTGGACATGGAAGACGAGCTACCATGTTAGGATCCTGGGGCTTTCAAATCATAGGTTGAAAGGCATGAGAGATTTGGTGGATGGTAGAGAGCCATGTCAGCGATCTGTAGGTAAAACTAAAATTGGTCAGTTTTATGATTTTTTTTTTACTTTTATCCATTTTAATCCTAAAAATAGGCCAAAAAATGGAGAAAACGGTACAATCTCCCAGTCAACTTTTGTACGATCAACGAAGCTCCCATTTAGCATTGTTGTTGCCCACCTCAGAGTCTCCCAGTGTATTATTGTGAGATCAATGGAGCATCCCTTTAGTGTTGTTGTTTCTTATCTCAGAGTCTCTCAACCTATTTTTGTTAGATCAATAGAGATCCCATTATGTGTTGTTGTTGCATATCTCTGAGTATCCTACCCTCATTTTTGTGATAGATGGAGCTCCTCTTTCGCGCTATTTTTACGCTTTTTGGAGGTGATTTCCCACACTGCTAATGTGTTTTTTGTGGATAATTTCCAATGTGTGATTTTTAGAGAAGATTGTTTGCACTGCTTTTGTACTTTCTCGACAAGATTTTTTGCTCTATTATCATGCTTTTTAGATAAGATTTTATGTTTTGATATCATGCCTTTTGAAGGAGATTTTTTGTGTTGTTGTTGTTCTTTCTAGATGAGATTTTATGCGATGTTATGATGTTATTTGGAGGAGAATTTTTGCTTTACAGAGATGTCAATATCTAGAGAATTTCGTCCCCTAAATATCTAAGAAAGTACTAGAATTTTGAGGAGGAAATTTCAATACTATTTGAAGATGAGGTAACCCTATCTTTGATGGTTAAGCTTTCAAACATCAGTTGTATCCTTCGCAAGCACAAGAAAGATAACTCCTCAATTAGAGCATGGGGACTGTAAGTTTTTCAAGTGATGATGTTGGTTTTTGAAGAAGAAAACATGAAACTACCAATCTTTTGACTATGTGGATAATGTTGTAGTCGATCAAGGTCTTTCTTCCGCTATCTTTTTGTAGCCTTTGTTCTACTATGTCGGTCTTTATAGTTTTTTAATCCCATGATGTGGTATTTATACATGGTGATAATATGTTTGTCTGTATAACTTTTTTTAGCTTAATGTAGTAAAAATTTTTATGTTACTTCTGAGTTCATTTTCTCCTTTGCTTCTGAGTTGTGGTTGTCTCATCTCTCGGGTGGTTATAAGCCTATGTTGCCTAACTTTTGAACCAACATCACTTTACTTATGGCATGTCGCTAAGCATCTTTGACTTTTCTTAGGTTATTTATCTATAACACTTTCTCTTGACGAATGTAGTCTTATATTAAAACAAAGACAAAAAGATAATTCATATAGGATGCAAGGCTTTTCCTAGGTTTTATAGTAAGATATGCTTGACGACATTAACTCATATTGGAACAGAGTTGAAAGGAGAACCATTAAAGATGTAATACTCGTTCTAGGTTGTATAGCCATATATGCTTAAAAGCTTTACGATGTATTGAAGAATATTTGAAATGAGAATCTGTTAAAGGAGTAAGACTCATCCTAGGGTATATGGCCAGAGTATCCACCTGATGGCATTAACTTTTGATGGGCAAATTTGTATGAAATACACCAAAGATTTTTGACATATTTGAGGCTGTTAGTCAAAAATTCTAGTTGATAACTGTGATATGTGATGGAAGATGTCAAATCAAGTTTTCTTGGGATTGATTCAGCCACAATGAGATGCCATAATCATTGTGGCTTAGTCAACTATAATGATGATTAAGACAAGACATAGGTCGAAATAGATTGTACGCTTTCTTAGAAATATGGTTGCATCCATACTTAAGAATGATGTTTTGTAAGGGGGCATTTTCCATATGAGCTTGTAAATTAGTCCGTGTATGGAACCTTGAAGAGATTGGTTACCTGATTTAGTTGATGAAGAACTCTGGTACTATGAGGGGGCACTGTAGAAGTGCTTTTTGTTATGAAGGTCGCCCTCAGTCTGGAAGCTATTCCTAAAAACTAGATGTTTGGATGAGACATTTGATGACTACCGTACCATAGTCATGCTTGGGATGCTGTTGTAAAAAACCTTTTTAGACTATAGTGAAGGTTAACCCAAGCCTAAAATTAGTTTTGATTGACTTTATGTCTGAAAAAGATTCAGGAAGACAACCACATCATGACTGTGTTCAAGACGACCTTTGAAGATTGCAACAAAGATTACCCCTAATATTAAAGAATGCAAGGAAATGATCTTCAAGAAGTGCAAAAGAGGCTCTTTCGTCAATTAGATAATGTTTATAATTGAAAAAAAAATAGAAGCACACCATCTCAGATTTGGAGACAATGTCAAATGTGACTTTGCTTCCAATAGATGGAGTCAAGCTGATGTGTGCATGATGGTTTCTGGTGGTAGAGTAATAATGTAACATTGCGGTATTTAGCAAAGATCCAACACACATATGTGAAAAACAATTAAGTAAAAGAAGACTAAATTTTTATGTGGAAAACCCTAAGAAAAGGAATAAGCCATGGGGCTTAGCCCAGTTGAAATAATTCACTATGTAATTATGAGTTCATGGATTAACTATTCTCCATAATTAGAGAAGTTGAAGTTACAAAATTGATATATAGTAGCAGTTTAACAATAATAACTATACTGGGTCATCAAGATCATAGTCGATGGCTATGAAGGCAGTAGTCTGCCATGAATGTTATAGATGATGGATGCAGAGCCAGCTTGTCATGGAGATAGTAGTTGAATGCCATGGCAGTAGTTGAGTATGTAGGTCATAGATAGTTACTTTGGGAGCGTCAATTAGCCATTAAGGTTGTAGCAGGGAGTTGTGGGAACCATGAGTCACGTAGGTCATGGTTGGTCACATAAGCTGTAATGGTAAACTGCAATAAAGTTCATGGGCCACAAAGTCCAAAATTGAGAGTAGCATGTGTTGTGGACCACATTGGTTGTAGTTGTGAATTGTGATGATGTACATAGGCTACAGGGGTCAGAGTTAAGAGTTATAGAAGTTGTTATCCATGTAGCTCATAGTTGCTCACGCAGTCTATAGTGATAAGTCACGATAATGTTTGTAGGCTACATGGGCCAGAGTTAGGAATTGCACAAGTTATGAGCCATGTAGATTGTAGTTGGTCCCACGGGCTAGAGTGGTGAGTTGCAATGATGTTTGTAGGTTGTAGTGGCTGGAGTTGGGAGTTGCACGAGCTGTGAGCCACACAAGTCATAGTTGATCATGTAGATCATAGTGATGAGTTGTGATGACATCTGTAGACAGCAAGAGCTAGAATTGGGAGCTACATTAGCTATGAGCCATGTAGGCCATAGTTGGTCACTTATGTCATAGTGGTGAGCAACAAATGACATTTGTAGATCATCTGGGTCTAAATCAAAAATTATAAAAACATTCATAAGCCACATAAGTTGCATGAGTTATGAGCCACATAGGTCATATTGATGAGTTGTGTGACATCGTATGGTGTAATGGTCAAAAATAGGAGTTGCATGAGATGTGAGTGAAGTAGGTCATAGTTTGTCACGTAGGCTATTATAGTGAGTTGTGATAACCTTCATAGGTTATAAAGGTTGGATTCATGAGCTGTAAGTCATGTAGGTCATATTTGGTCACATAGGTTATAGTGGTGAGCAGCGATGACATTTTTTCGCTACAAGGGCCAGAGTCGAAAGTTAAATTTGCTGTGAGAACGTAGTTCGTAGTCGATCTCGTACCCCATAGTGGTGAGTTATCAAGATATCCGTAGGTGATCCACCTGAAAATTACTTGTTTTTAATATATATTTAATGCTCATTTTATGCACATTTTCAATAAAATTACACCTTAAAGGAAGGCATTTTGCATTTTTAAGGTTCCAGGTACAAGAAATAGATTTTTGGAGAAAATAGAGCAAAAATAGTGCAATTTGGAGTCAAAACGAGCAAGGAAGAAAATTTTGACCTATCACATTTCCATATGTCTTTCTATGTTTAATATCTCATACATTTATCACATATTTTTTAATGAAATTACACTTTAAATAAATGTTATTTTCATGCTTATTTTGTAGTTAAAGCAATTTGGAGCGAAACAGAGCTGAAACGGTGCAAAACACAGTTGAAACAGAGCAAAACGGGGCGAAACGATGGAGCTGACTGCAGGGTGGCACCTAGGCACCCAAAAATGGGGCTTAGGTGACAGTGACAACTAGAAAATGATGCCTAGGTGCCAGAAACCATCTAGGGGTAGTTTTGGACGGTTTTTAGTAGTTTTGGGATGTTCTGGAAGATTCTTGATGGCTTGCACGCTCCATTGAGAGGTTAAATGAATCTAGACACTTGGAAAGGCTCTTGGATAAAGGGATGTGTCTCTTAGAGTGAAAGGGTGTGTCTTTTGGAAGAAGAGATGTGTCTCTTAGAGAAAGGATGGGTTTTTGTGTCTCTTTAAATAGGGGGGTTGGCGCCTCTAATGAAGAAGGATAGGGAGATTATTAGAAGGAGTTTTAGAACGATTTTAGAGAGAGTTTGGTGTGAGCTGATGGAGATGTAGATTTTCATCATGTCTGGAGAGATTGGTCAGGGATTTTGAGAGCAATGTGTAAGGGAATTCTATAAGTGAAGCATGGATCGACAGGAGACTTCATTGAAGAGATTTTAAGCTTTCTTTCAGAGGGAAAAAAGCTAAGTATTGCGTTCTTCATTATCTTTTAAAAGTTGTAAAGACTTTCTAGTGGATTTGCTTTGATTTAATTAAGTTTTATGTTTTGTTTTCTTCATTCTACGTGAGTAGTTTTCATTACTCGTTTCTTTTGATTTGAAGTAGTGGCATGTGTAGGAAAATTCATTTTCTTATAGAATGATTTAAATCTCTTGTGATGAGTAATATCTCCTTTACTTCATTGACATAACGTAAGTGGCAATAGGTTATGTTAAATTTTTTTATAATTGAAACTAAGACTCGGGAGAGTGATGATCTTACAACTTGAGTGCACTCACATTGTCCGATTGGCTATGATGAAGTAGTTTGAGCAGCAATGCAACTTTTAAGGAAATATAATTTAAAGAGTTGTTTCTATTAGGAGTTTCTAGGTGACAGATAGTTGTTCAAAAATAATAGAATACTAAGCGTATATATACACTTGAATGAATGGCAGGTAGACTTATATTCCTTGTTGACATAAAATCTATAAAATCCTTTTACTGCTCATGCCATTATTTTCATTTACTTTTCCTTTACTATGATTTGAATAAATGTTTTGGAATGCATGTTAGAATTGTTTTTATTATTAATGTGATGTTATTCGCTTGAACTTAATTTACATTGCAATTTTATCCTGTTGTAATGTTAAAATCCGTTGTAATTGCAATAAGACCTAGGAGGGTGGATTAATTCTCAACTGAGTAGAGCCACATTTCACTTTGTAAAGAGCAGTAGTGATCGTTCAAGGGGGAGTGCAAATAAACAGGGAGAAAAGATTTGATGAGCTTAGAAATGATGTTTCTAGAGTGACATGCTAGATTCTTTTAGATTCTTTTATCAATTTATCAATTTGGTCTAGAGATTGGAGCTAAGGGTCACTGGTAGGTCCTATAGAGAGGGCACAGTGGGTAATCTAAGAGTGAGAGACTAAAACTTACCCAACACTACTATACATGCCTACACCAACTTTAGATTAACCCATGTTCTTTATGCTCAGAAGAGGTAAATATTAGGTTTGCTCCTATTTGTCAATACTACATTAAATTATGTGCATTTCATTCCTTCACATTTTCTATGTCGTCGCACTTGGGAATGGTAGTTTTTACATCTCATAATTCACCAAACTAATTTCTCCGGATAAGTTATCTTTAGAATTAATATTTACATTTAGGAATAGTTATTATCCTTACATTTAATATTTGCATTTAGGAGTAGATTCTAAATAAAACATCATCTTAATCAACCTTCCAAAACTAAGATATCATAGTAGCAGACTAGAACTTATCCTAAGGGATTTCTTACCTTGCTTCTCTATGGGATCGATACTAGGTTTTAAAGAAAGCATTATATTACTTGAAACGATACGTATACTTACATAGTACCCCTAGCCTGTAAATTATTTTCTAAATTTTATAGCATATGATTTTGCACACTAGCTGCTAAATATAATTTTGGTCAAGTTTTTGACATCATTGCTGGGGAAGCTTCTGTAAGAACTTTTAGGAGAATTTTTAGTTGAACATAAAAGACTTAGATTTGGAAATTATAGTATTGTTATCTAGTTTGTTTAGATTTTGTGAATCTATTTTATAAAAAAACCAAAATTATCAAAATTATTTTTGATATCTATCCTATTAGTTAAGTTTCTAGATTTGTATGCATAGCTTAGGAGCTGTAGATCTTGAATCATATGACTTAAAAATAGAGAGAAATACTAGGAGGATTAGGAAATAGAGAATATCTTTATAAGCTATTGTAGAAATGATGAATTATTATCAAGATGATATTCTGAATATTTTAACTTCTCAAATTGCAGATATTTAAAGAAAATTATATCATTATGCATTGTATCAGCCTCTTGAACCCCTAGTTATTCAGGAAAATTCATTTGGATAGATGGTTGACGCTAACTCTTTTGAACATATCGATGAGATAGATGATCACTCAAATAACCCTTATTACAATTGCGATAATTCAGGATGGGAGAATCTTTCCAACTTTAATTGGAATAACAAGTATGAGGGAGGAAACCAATCATGGGATTAAAATAAATATGATCCTTTAGGTAATTGGAATAATCAGGATAACCATAATTTTGGACTTTCTTTCCCTTTTAAATTTAACTCTAACCTACCATACGAGAAGGAGATGTCTATAGAAGAGGTTGTTAATCAAATGGAGAGTCAGCTGGAAAGTCAAGGGGCCACAATTAGGAATATAGAAAACCAACTGGTAAAGAAATCGATCTAAGAATTAGAAGAGAATTGGAAGATATGTTTCAATAGAACTTTCTGTTGAGAAATGAGGATAAGGAGATTGAAAGGTCAATGGAAAAAACCTATTTCCCCTACTAAGATAAATATAGAAAGACCACCTCTACCATTTACTCAGTGCCAATGGTAAGAATTAGAAGATAAATTGAGACAGAAGAATATCGAAGTGGAATTTGATCTAGAATCTGAATCATTTAGGGAGAATCTAACAAAAAAGTTAAGAAACCTAGATTTATCATATAGAGATCTATTTCTTATAAATTTCAAGGATGATATTAATAAGAAATTTGAGAAAATCATTAGAAGAATATTGGATCTAGAAAGAAACTCAAGGAACAATAATTGGAATCAATTTGAGAAGTTAAAAGAAACAACTAAAATTTGAGGATTTAATAGGAATCCCAGGATCTAGAAAATATTTGGTGATTGATTGGTGTGTACTTAAATGAAAATTTGATCCGGGAGAAAATTGTTTGTTGGGCTTATGACATTAAACTATGTGCTTCGTGGGAGGCAACCCATGGTTATCAGTGTGGTTTTATTTAGCTTGTTTGTGAGTTGTGATTGTTTATGTTGTATTGTGTTTATTTTAGTGTGGATTGATCAATTTGATTGATGTTGGTGGATGTTTGGATTGTTTATGAATTTATTTGATCTTTATGTGTGTCATGAGGGAGGTGATTCCTTAACTTCTTATTATGGTTAGACTTGTATATCTTCTCTTGTAGTAGTTGCATTGATGAGTCCACTATAACTTGAGTCTTAATTTGACTTGAGTTTTACAGGAGGCATTTTGAGTTTGGACAGTGATAGTTCTATCTAAATTTTGTTATTTCCTTTCTCTGACCTTATTTTCATTTGGTAGGAGTCATGAACCAGCTTGATGAGTAACATATTGATGATCTTGCACTATATTTATAACTGTTAGAGGTGAATATTTATTGGGATAAGGTGATGTCTGAGGTTGGTGTTTGCGACCCGATACACCTAAAATATATAGTCTTTATGTACACATTTTTTAACATAATTTTTGAGAATTGTGCTTTAATGAAAGGTATTTGTGTGTTTTTCTTTCAGGTACAATCAAATGGATGAAAAATGGTAAAAGGAGTGAAAAATGATCAAATTTGGAGCAAAAATGAGAAAGGTAGAAAAAAGAACTGAGGCGCCCAGGACTGACGAGTAGTTATTTGATGATTCATTGAATTTGGATGAATTTTTGAAGAGGTGTTTGAAGCAACTCTTGATAAAAACATGGGAAATAGTTAATGGCCACGAAAATTCATTCAATTGGTTTTTGAAAGGAGGTAACTTCTAGAAGATTCATTGAATGGAGACACATTTTGAAGAGACACCAAGAAATTTCTTGGATTTTTATAAAAGAAGACTTGGATCATCCATGGAAGAGGTCAATCATCATTCATCCATCAGACCAACCAGTGCCAACCACCACATACGTAGCCACCGCCGCCCACTTTTTCTTTTTATTTTTAGTGTATTTTGTATTGTGAGTGAAGGAAGAGATTCAAAGGAACTTTAAGACATTTGGTGGAGAGGAATTTGAGATAAGTTTTTATCTTTGTGACTACATTTGATTTTAATTTAGACTTCTTGTTTGTGTGCATAATTTTTACTTTCAAACTCAAGTTTGATTGTGTTTTCTCCAAGAGTTCTGAGTAGTTTTATTTATATTTTTCTTTAAAATGATAACTAATTAAGTATTGGAGGGAATTTGTGTGAAGTATTAGACTTTAATGTTGGAAAAAGTTTTGATGATTTTAAACTCTATACTTCATTTACTTCTTGATTTGGTCAATTAAGATGTTAATACCTTTTGTGAGAACATGTAAGATCCGAGATGGTATTATCTCAATCAATAAATGGTATGAATCACATTTGATTCCATGAATGAGAATGTATTTCATGTGGTTGAGTGTAAATAAATAGGGAAATAAAATAAATAGGGAAATAAACTAGAGGACTTTAGAGTGATAGGCTAAAGCCCCCAATTTGATTTATAGTTTTACGTTTTGATTGATTTATAGTTTTACTTATAGTTTTACGTTTTGATACGAGATGTTATCCCTCAGGTGGAGGGAGAAGAGGGAACTCTAGAGTTAGAGCTGGTATCTTCCTTACCTAACCCTTCTTCAAGTCTATTCAAACTATAGATTAACCAATGTTCTTTATAATATCTTTAGAATGTGTAAAAAATATTAAATAATAATATTGTTCCTATTTGTCACAACACAATTTGAATACTTCCACAATATAATAACAGAATTCATATACTTGTTATTGATTCATGATAAGGAAAAAGATAATTTAATATTGCCTTCATCTTACTACAAAAATCTAGTTAAGTTAGTTAGTTGCTTACTTTATTCTCAATTATTAAAAAGTACAAAAAGAATTAAACTTTCATTCTTATTTTAGTATCTAGAGTTTAAGTAACAATATTTTGCTAAGCAGAAATTTGTTATCTAATTTCTCCTATTTTAGAAAGTCCATATTATATTTTTCTTGTGGGTTTAATATTTGAGGCTTAATCAAAAAGTTGAATAGCTTTAATTTACAATTTATTTTGATCTTTTGAATTAACTTCCACGGTACTTGAAAGAATTCCAGAGGTTCTATTACTAAGTGCAGTAGCAATATGTCCTAATTGATTTTCAATATTTATAATAGCAACCCCTTGATTCTGTATTTGATTTCCTATATTCAACATTACTTCTTCCATCGCCAACTTCTTTTCCTTAACTTGTGGGTTAGGGTTAGAGTTAAATCCCGGAGGATAATAAGGTAAAAAATTAGGATTTCCTTGATTGTTCAAATTTCTAGATGGATTCACCGAATTATTGTAATTATTCCAACTAAAATTAGGGTGATTTTTTCAACCAGGGTTAAAATAGTTAGAATAGGTATTTTTATTTCAATTTTTTATAGCATTTAAAGTTTCATAAGATGATTGAGTATCAATAATCTGTCCTAGTGAATTCTCCTCTAATACTTGGGGTACTTGAGAATAGTTCATTCCCATTTGATCAATCTCTTTAGAAATAACAGCAATTTGAGATGCCAAAATAGACATTACATCAGAATCATAAATACTAGCTACTTGAATAATAGACACCCATTCAGAGGGTCACTGAAAATTATTATTAGCCATCTCCTCTATTATAGAATATGCTTCATCAAAAAGTTTTGACATTAATGATCCACCTGCAACAGCATCTATAATATATCTAAGTCCATTATAAAATGTTTGAATTATTAACCAATTTGGTAAAGCATGATGTGGACATTTCCTAAGAAGATCTTTAAATCTTTCTGAGGCTTGACATATCAATTCCCCTTCAAACTTATAAAAAGCTGTAATATCATTTCTAAGCTTAGCGGTTTTCGAGGTTGAAAAATAGTTAGCCAAGAATTTTTGTGATAGTTCTCCCCAAGTTCTAATAGATCTAGGTGCTAATGAATTTAACCAAGCCTTGGCTTTATCCCTTAATGAAAAAGGAAAAAGTCTAAGCCTAACATCATCATTAAACACTCCGTCATATTTAAATGTAGGATAAATTTCAAGAAAACTAGCAAGATGTAAGTTAGGATCTTCAGTAGTTGATCCTCTAAACTGATTATTTTGTATCATTTGGATAATATCAGGTTTTAGCTCAAATGAATTAGCAGCAACATTAGGCTTTTGAATAGTCAAGTGAAGTTCATTTGCTGTCGGATTCGCATAATCTTTTAAATGTCTTTGTCGATTTTCATTTATTGGATTATCTAAGTTATTCGCCATTTCTTGTAAATTTTTTATTTTTGTTTGTTGTTTTTGAATTTTTCTAATAGTATGTTCTAATTCTGAATCGTAAGGTACTAAACCTTCAGATCCAATATTTTGCATAAACAAATAAAGCAAGCAAAGTAAAACACTCTAATAAAAATATTTATTTTTGGATTTTTTATTTTAAATTTTTTTAATTTTTTTTTAATAATAATAGTTTTAGATTTTTTAATAATAATAATTTTTTATGGTTTATAATTATCTCTAAATTTCCTAATTTATCAAAACTATTTAATTCAACAGTTACTTTCCCCACGAAAACTTGATTCGACTTTTGTTGTGATAGATTGTGTAAAATTTAATTAAATATAATCAATTAATATTCAAATTCTATGCAAGTATATGTATCATTATCAAGTAATAATGGATTTTCTATTTAAGCCCCAAATATTGGTCATACGGGAAAGGTTTAAATCGAAAATTACAAATTTGCTAGGAAATTCACAAAAAGTTAATTGAAATCACTGTCACTAATTTCAATTGTTGAGATGTAATCAAAATTAAATTTCTAAACTATTTTCAAATCAAATGTGCAAAATTTAAAATAATAAATACTAATTTATTAACTATGTTTATGTAACAGAGATTCTTATGTGAAAAATCATCCTTCCCACTATAATGAGATTATGGTAAAATGAGATGAGATAATGTTCATAATATATTTTGTACCAAATAGGAGCAATTTTAATTCTCTACCCTGATACAGTGCATAGAAAATCATTGGTTAATCTCAGTGTTTAGTCCCTAAATCCGCGGCTAGGCTAGAAGCATACCAGCTCCCACTTCCCTTTACCTGAAGGCTAGCTCTCACTTCAGTTTTTAAACACTAAGACTGAATTGAAGATTATAGTCTGTTACCCTAAAGGTTCTCCAATTATACACCCAATAAAGAATATTTCTCTATTTATTTGCACTTAATTCCATAAACGATGTTCTCTTTCTTGGAATCAAATGTGATCCTTACTCTATCTCGATCATATTATACTCCATTTTCCGGATCATATGTTTCACAACATATTTTAACAATTCAATTGGCTAGATCGAAAAGTAAATTAAGTTCAGAGTTAAAAAATCATCACAAATTGGCACATCATATTATCTCTTCATTTCACCATATCTCAGAGTAGGGAGAAAGATAAAGTGAACTACTTAGATTTCATGAGAAAGACACAACAAAACACAAATTTCATATATAAAAGAAAATTCAGATAACACTAATAAACAAACAAAACTTATCTGAAACTCTTTCTCAAAGCAAATCCCTAGCCTTTCCTTAGAAAGGCAGGAAGAAGATATCTTTCACTTTTCTCTTTCTCCAACTCTCTTACAGAAAGTTTCACACAGAAAGTTTCACACTAAATCTCACCACAAAAACTCTAAACTATGAAAGAAAAATCACTAATTGACTCCAATATGGAAGTGAAATGGAATGATGTGGTGTGAAAAATGAAAGTAGAGGAGTTAAAAAAGAAGAGGAGCGCTTTTTCTGATGAAATTCGGCCCCAAATAAAGCCCAAGGTCGGTTCTCTAAGAGGTGCCTCCAAAAACTCTTCGAAAAAATCATCCAAATACATTGAACCTTCAAGAAACGGGGTCTGCATCACCTTTGGCACCGTAAGTGCTGGTCTAGCACCGTCGGCCCTGAGTAAAAAATCTTCGCGTTAATTTGTTTTGCGCCATCGGCGCTGCCGGCGCTGAGCATTTCTTCAAAAACTTCATTTTGACTCCAAATTTCATCCTTTTTACTTTAAGCCCTAAAAATCAACAACCTGCAAGAAAAAATCAAAATACCTTCCATTAAAGTGCAATATCATCAAAAATAGGTATAAAATATGGGTCCAAAAATGCATATATTTTTGGTGTATCACGTATCAAAATCCCCCAAACTTAAACATTACTTGTCCTCAAGTAGTACTACATTTTAAAAATAATTTATGTAGATTAGAGTTAATGGGTCATCCCTTAGAATTGTTAAAATTTTTTTCTAAAAATGTGATAGGTCAATTTAGAAGAACTTCTAGTGAATCAGACTAGCTCTGGGTCTAAAATATTTATCATCAAACTTGGAAATTTGTTTTCCTATTTAGTTCAAAAATATATGCAGATTTTTCAAACTTCAGTTCCTATGAACTTTACTTTCTAGAATTAAGAACTCTCTTAAAAATATTTTTTACTAATATAAGTATAAAAAGCAAGCTTAGGATTGTTCTAAGTTCTTTACTCTAGAAAGGCTTAAGTGAAACCATTTTTTTATTAGGACTTCTCCTCAAGCTTCTCCTCACTTTATTCTTTTTTTTTCGAGATCTTTTTGATCAATTATTATTATTTTCTTTTTTTTTTGTATTTGAGGAAATATATGAGGATTACTATATCTAGAGAAGTCCTTAAATAATTTTGAAATCCACTATCATCCTCTAAAGTTAAAACTTATTACTTTCCTTCACTTGAAAAGATGTATATTAAAAAAAAATACTTTCTAAGAGAGCCTTAAATGTTTGAAAATAAGAATTCTAAGAATCCTTAATTTTTCAAAAAAATACAATTTTTCCTACTAAAGATAGTTATTCATTTTCCCAAGTTCTCAACTAAATATC